>NC_083472.1:21996468-22006468 GCF_030014155.1 Tachysurus vachellii
AACAACCCCTGGAAATGTACATTTATTTAGTATTTTTTTTGTGTCTTTTTTCATCTTAATTTCTCTATTTAATTTAATATTTATTCAAGTTTCTGGCTTTTTGTTTCTTTCCAAAATATCCATCTTTATTTATTTGACAATTTAATTGTTTTGTCTTGTTTTTAAAAACCGAATCCTAATTTGCATGTTAATATAATCCAAATATCTTGAAAAATAAAAAAAATAAAAAAAATTTAGGCCATTTTCTGTTGTCAAATAAATTTTTTGATAAAAAGCTACATCACAGCAAAAAAAAAATATTGCTATTAAAGTAAATATTTTTGTAGATAAATATAATACACAGAATATTAAGTAAATGTTATTTATTTTATTGCATTAAAATAAGAGAAAAGCTCTATTCACAATATCGACATTATAACACGACGTATACTGTATTCAGGAACCTTTACGGTGTTATATAATGCCTTGGACCATGAATAACAACAATTCCAGCGTATACTGTTTAGCTACACAAATATACCACATCAGGACACTGGATTTATTCAATTTATGCTCCCTGCTGATTTCAGCCAAGGTGTAAATCGACAATAATGAGTGATGTACGTTAAGCAGCTGGAGAGATGTTTTGCCTTGAAAACCATTAAGAGCTAATCAGGGAAGATGCTGGCAGTCGCTGTAAATCCTTGCCTCGCCGATAAACGGGCCAATCTATTTTTCAGCCGCTGAGTGCAATCCGCAGCGCTGCTTGGACGGCTCAGATGAGCGTGAAGTGATCATTAATAATTCAGAAGGCTATTCTTGGATCAATGCTTTCAAGCCTCTCTGAAGAACTTGTGTAATGATTTATTTAAATGTAAAAAAAAAAAAAAAGGAAGCCATATTGCTAGCGTCGCTCAGAATGAGAGCCAATTTTTTAGGCGGAGCCCCAAAGCACTATGGGATACCGTCAGGAAGACAACACGAGCACCCAGCTGTCTGGATGCTTTACAACAGAATCAAGATGTCTACTCTAGAAAACTCAGTGTTGGAGATCTTTATCTGGGTGACAAAACTTCAGCATTTCCCTAGAGACTGAGGTGTGGCTTGTCAGGGGTGCGTTAGGTAAGAAGCCAAGAAGGTGTTAGGAGTCTGGAGTGCAGTAGGGAATGTTAGGAGTGAAGTGGCAGGGGTGAGGGTATGAGGTGTGAAAGTAAGGATTGCAGTAGGGAGTGTGGTTAAGAGGTATGTTAGTAAGCAGTTCAGTGGGGGTTGGGGTAGGGGATGTGGGACTAAGTGCCATGGGGGTAAAATTAGGGGGGATTGCAGTAAGGAATGAGTAGGCAGTGTAAGGAGTGTATTAGAAGTAAAAGTAGGAGATGTGGGAGTAAAAAGTGAATTAAAGGCACGGTGCATGATTTTTGAAAGCCAATGTTGACATTAGAAATCACCAAAACAAACACGCCCCTAACCCAAATGGGTGTCACACTCTCTCCGCCGCATATTAAAAAGACACGCCCCTTTCTGCTAATTGGCTACACGTTTGTTTTGTTAGTCGGCTTAGTTTTCTGAAGCATTTTTCAAACATCGTGCACCCCACCTTTAAGGGGTGATAGTAGGGGGTGTGGAAGTAAGGAGTGCAGTATGTAGTGTTCTCGGAGTACAGTAAAAAGTGAGGGAAAAGGGGAGTCAGGAGTACAGTAGGGAGTGTTAGGAATGCAGTGGGGGTGAGGGTAGAAGGTTTGGAGAGTGAGGAGTGCAGTAGGGTGTTAGGAGTCCAGTGGGGGTGTAAGGAGTGCAGAAGATAGTGTCAGCATGTTGTAGGCTTGAGGGAAGGAGAAATAGAATGGAAGTGTAAGAAAGGGGCTACTTTTACTACAACATCTCACAGCAACTAGCAAGACTTCAATAGATGACCATCCGGCCAAGACTACAGAATTGACACACCCGCTTTCACACAGCATTCTAATCCATGAGGACATCACGAATGTACTTAGTAAATCAATTAAGCAGGGGAGCAAACACAAAGCCAAACACAATTAATCAGAGCTGAAGAAGCCTCACAGACACACACATATGGATAGTTAAACACGGGTCAGCTCTCTTTAAACAAGATGAAATGATTCAATAGCACATCATGGCTCATAGGAGTCATTCCAAAGGGGGTGAAAAATATTTAAATGATAAATATTGACTGAGAGAATTAAGTCCTCACAATCACATAGGCTCTTATTCAAAAGCAAGGATTACTCACCAAAAATAATTTAGGAAAGGGAAATTACAAAAGACACGGACAATGTAATAAAGTGTGTAAGGGTTCAACAGAAAGACGTCTACAAGGAGGACGTCGTGCTACCTGGTAGATGTCGGACAGGCTGCTGCTCCCGGAGTCACTGGTGATGCTACATCCTGAGAGGCTGGAGGAGACGTGGGTCACCTGGGGGTGGATCCCGTCAGCCAGGTGTAGCCTGCTGAAGTCTGCTGGGAGCTGGAAGAAGAGCCAAAAAACAAGGAGGGTTCTTATTGCTCTCTCGTTCTTTTTTTTTTTTTTTTACACATATACATTCCATTCAATTAAACATAACTATAAAATATTTTTTTTTTTTAAAAATATGACGTCATTTTAGAAAAAAAATTGTAATTGCTGGAAAACTGCTGTAGTACAAGAACAATAAAACACTTTAGGATGCGCCGTGATTGGAAAATAATCTTTCGTGTGCTTAACATTAATTCTGCTAATAAGGCTATTAGTGGTTTCCCCTAGCTTGAGCTAGCAAATGTCATGTGCACAGTGTGATAAAGGTTAGCTAAATACCATGCTATAAAAATTTAACATAAGCACATGTTTAATAGGGCAGTATACAACAACCTCCAAAATAAACCAACAAAACTGAGATGCAAGCACAACTAGTAGGATCTGGAAAGCAAAACAAGCCCTCAGATTAACATTTCTCACACAGTGCCTAAGCTCCAAAAAGAGCAGGCAGCGTGTTAAACAACATCCTGCACCTCACAGACACTCCGGCTACAAGCACAAAATGTCAACCAAGCCTGCAGTCACTTCTCATCTAGGCTTCTTCATCTCACCACCAAGCCCTCAGTAAACAGGAGTCATGGCTAACGCTGCTGTCAGTTAAATCACTGTGTACTGGCGACTTCTGACAAATCTACAAGTCGTGTCTGATTTTATCCGCAACACAGAGCATTGCGCTAGGCTGTGTGCTACACAGCACTTTTTTTTTTTTTTTAAGATTATAAGTAATCAGACTCTGATCTCAACACTACCAGAATCAAGAAAAAACAAGAAAAAAAAAGACTTTACACTTTTGCTGCTTGGTGAACATGCTAAAGTAAGGTGCTAACTCAATTTTAGGTAACAAATGTTAGGGAACTACCTGATTAACGATGCTAAAGCCATAGTGTTACTAGTAATGATGCGGTAACTAATAATGATGCGGTAATGTGGGCTGTTGAATTACCTGAACAAAATGAGGTAATGAAAGAAACTGAAACGATGCTAATTGAGGAAGCTGAGGTCATAAAAGGGATGCTGTAAAGTTAAAAAAAAGTTATGCCACTAAATTGAATTGAGGTAACAAATGCTATGCTGCTAACTGAAGATGAGGTAACAAACACTATGGTGATAAATGTGCAAGCTAAAGTAACAAAGGTTAAGGCACTAAATCAAGGTGAAGTAACAAAGGCTATAGTGCGAACTCAAGCTGATGTAACAAAGGATACGTTGTTAAGTGAACAAACTGAGGTAATAAAGCTGTGGTGCTAAAAGAAGCTGAGGTAACAAATGCTAAGGCTCTAATTAAGCAAGTCGAGGAATCAAATACTGTGGTGCTAACTATGCAAGTTGATCTAACGAAAGCTGCTGTGCTCAAACAATCTGAGGAAGCTGTGGATTTGCAGCTAATTGAGGAAATAAATGCTATGATGCTAACTGAGTGATCTGAGGTAATAAAAGAAAAAAGCAAGAAAAAAAAAATCAGGTTGTTTAAGCACTGCAAATAAAATATATGTATGTGCAGTATTCCTCAAATGATTCAAACTTGGTGTGTAAATACAGTCAAGTGTGATTTGCAGTGCATGAACGAAAAAAGTTCATTATTAGCGTGTGCTTATAAGGCGATTACTAAATAACAACATACCGCACAAGGCTGGGTATTTATCCGTGCGACCCTTGAAGACAAAACCCTTGTGTGTTTCAACCCTGTGTACATATCTAAAGCAGAGCTGTAGAAAAAAAAACCTCTGTGGAGTCTCAACACAAAGAACAGTGTTGACAATGGAACTCTGATAAGAGCCCCAGAACCAATTTCAGCTAATCTCCAAAAGCAGCACCTCAGACTTCTGGCTCCAATTCCTGTCTGAGGGTATCTGTGAGTGAAATAGGCTTTTTTTTTTTTTTTAAAGATGCTATTGGATGTCTTCAGTCAGCTGAGTATAGCTTTCATATAAAATGCATCTGACCTAATTTCCGCCCCTCTAATCGTAGACATGCCGGAAATGCAGCCGATCCTCCTGGGAGATATCCGAGAGAGGAAACAATCTCCTAGCCTCGGCAGATACAGAGACCTTGAGCTAGATACCAAAACCGAGAGTGCAGCAAAGAAAAGCATGCTGGAAGGGTTAAAATCAGTAAAGAGTTCAATTCCACCCTTCACTGATGGCTGATCATGGTATTTACATTGGAGGGCTAAAATAAAATACTTACAAGTAGCAATACCTTTATGGGGAAACAGTTAGGTTTGGATGGATGTGTTCTACATGGTTCTTAAGGCAGTTCTGATAGACATTCTACTTGTCCTGTTCTGATAGGAAAACACCTTCTGGTACAGTAGGTGTCTACATACAACCTTCACAGATTCCACCAGTAGGGATAAGCTCAGGAAATCTTTATTTGACTCTAGAATTAATTTTCCCTTACAACAGATCTTTGCCCTACCTGTCGGCTCAACATTTTGAGCAATGAATTCCAATGCAAGGTAAGTACATTAATCTACATATTTAACCACATATTTATCTCCAATCCAAAACCAAAGCGACCGTGACCTCTGCAACATCACACCCAATTCACAAAACCAGAGGTTCCTGCCTGCTTCTAAGCTTCTGATAATGTGAATGAAGCAGCGGTTACTATTTGATGGATGAGTATAATACAGATAGACAGATTTAATACAGATTTCCAAAAGGTGTCTCTTTGTTTGAGGATGGAACTGATTTGCACATGGATTTCACAGATCCTTCCTAGAGGAATTTCATTTGCACCAAGAGGTGTTATAGCAGTGTTTTAATTACACCACTGACAACCTCCATAGCCTTCACATGAAAACAAGTGGGAAAAGATCTAACAGAAGTGTGACATTTTTTTAAAATTACTTTGTCGCCATGTGCTACAAAGTTCTTCAAACCAGCTGGAAGACTGGTAATTAAAGGAACGAGAGAGAAATGTCGCATAGGCACAAGCAGAAGAAGGGATAGAAGATGACTCTACAGAGAGTGATTATACACGGCAAAATTAAAATTCAGAACTAGATTCATTATCTACACTATCTTGTCCCAGAATCCTCCTGGTCCTACTTTTGATCCTCTCGTTACTGTATGTTAAATAATCTCAAGAAGTGATCTAATACATATATCCTAAAAGAGTAGCATATATCACGAGAATGCATTTACCTTTAGCGTGAGACAAATTACTCTTTCTGTTTGGTGATATACCATGTGCCATCACATTTCTTTACTTAAAAGGAAACTAGTATGGCCTTGTCACCGAGTTTTTCTGGGTAACTGCAAAAATTTCACATTCAGTATCTAAAGAAGCCCATGTTCCTCAAACAAGTTAATCTATACTGCCATAATGTCAACACCCTTCAAATGAGCCACCTTCATCTGTCAGAGTCAATGCTTCTTAAATGATCATTTCAGAATCTGCAAACTTAAAAAAAAAACCTCTGATAAGCAGTTTGCATTAACCGATCCCTACCAACCAAGCCTCCTTCACCATCCACATAAACCCAACACTCATGTACCAACAAAATCCTTCAAACCAGCCACTTTCATTATGCATAAAATGGTGACAAAAAGGAAACAAATGGTGAGAATAAGACAATGCACCCTGAATAGGTCATTTCCCTAATACTACCTCAATATCCATAAAACAAACTACTTCCTTCTACAAACCTATAATGCTAAACTAACAAAAAAAATCACGATAAACATAACTCCATTACCCATCAAAAGAGCCAGAATCCTCAAACCTCTCAAACGAGCCATCTGTCATTTGTAGAATCCCAACAATCTTCAAGCAACAGCTTAAATAATACTTTCTCTATTAGAAACACCTTTAAATATGTTAACCAAGCTATCAAGCATTGACAGATACCCCATGTGCCTCAAAAAATCCATTTATCATTGAGTGAGCTTCAAGCCCTTTCAAACAAATCCGTAGGGGTCCATCGCTCCTCAAATAATTCATTAGACATCTGCAGAACCCCAGCACCCCATAAACAAGCCGTTTTATATAACCAAACCTCATCATTCCACAAATAAGCTGTTTATCATTGACAGAATCTCACATCACATAAGATACTCAGCATTAACAAAACCTCAAAACTGTTCAAATGAGCCATCACAACCAAGAGAACCCCAACACTTACAAATCACTGCTGAACATCTGCTGAACAGCAATATTGTTCAAATTTACATTTACAGCATTTAGCAGACACCCTTATCCAGAGCGAATTACATTTTTATCTCATTTTTATACAACTGAGCAATTGAGGGTTAAGGGCCTTGCTCAGGGGCCCAGCAGTGGCAACCTGGTGGACATGGGAATCAAACTCACAACCTTCCGATTGGTAGTCCAGCACCTTAACCACTAGGCATCCCCACATCAAATTAGTCCTGCCTCCATTTTCTCCCTAAATAGGTCTTGGCCAATCCCCATCCCAAATTATAAATGTGCCATCAACTTTCTTCTGCATACATGAGCTCAAAGATGCCCACAATTGGCTGGTGTCACTGTAACTAACAGGGACATCAGGAACTAAGAGAGAACATGCCAGCTATCCCACCTAGTGAACACAGGCAATTGTATTCACTTGGACTCCTGGCCATGGATGGTTAGCGCTTTTGTGTTACACCACACCTGAGAGCCATATTAGGAGTAAAAGTGACGTGAATGTGGCATTAGAAAGCTGGTTTCAGGTACAGAATGGACACTTAGAAAGGTGACAAATTAAAGAAACGACAAGCAGCTGGAACAACTTTAATGCCCATTGGCATGGAGTCTTCTGGTAGGTGCTTCTCTCAGTTAGTGCTCTGATGACGATGATGGAAAGAGCTTCTCTAAAACCTCAAATATCGTCGCTGTCAGGCGGAATCCTCTTATCTCCAAAACCGTTATTTTTCAGGAAATTAAAAAAACGCCGTACCTTATCTGCAGTGCACAGGGTTTAGTCCGCGTTGCAGTGGATTGTCTTGCGCTAAATTCCTGTCCTCAGACGAACACCAGAACTAGCGGGGGTCAAGATTTTTTTTTTCTTTGAGCCCAGTGTTTTGAAGACATTTACCTCAGAAGACGTGTTGATTCGTTGCGACTCTTCTTGAGGAGAAATATGCCGTGAAGCTCTCCCACGGAGTGAGGAAGAGGTGGACAGTTGAAGTGTCCAATGGAGTTATGAGATTTGCGCTCAAGCTATTTTCAAGACTTTAGATTGGTTAATAACTTGTAAAAATAACAGACCCACGTGGGGACTGACCAATAGCATCGATATGTGAAATAATAGGAAATTGACCAAATGTGGACATACGAGGTTTCCGCCCGACAGCGACGATATGCTCGATGATTGTGAAGCCCATCATGTGCGATTTACATAACTCGTTTGTCCCAATCAAACCATTCACTGTAGCCTTGTGCCTTGTGATGGGGTCATCCTGTTAGATCACTCCAATGAGGATAGAAATGCTTCATCACAGGATGAAAAAAGAGATTGTATTACTTTGCAGTGAAACCTCCGTCTAACTGGAACAAGTGGACTCAAATCATGCCAACAAAATGCCTTCCACAGACTAAGAGAGTGACTGTTTTTTCCTGTCTCTATGTGGGTAGACTGATGGTAATGAGGACACATGCTTCTCTCTCGAGCTTGGCCAGTAAATCAGTGATTAGATAGAAGCCAGGAACAGCGATTCTGTTGTGTCTCGTTTACAGTTTCAGGAAGAAAAGATGAGAGTAATTCAGCTGATCAACCACAGCAGGTGTCTAGAGACATGTTGGACACAAAGTTGGCATTTCAAAAAGCTGAAAGTTAACGCAAATGTGTACGAGGCAGAGTTTTCCTGTAAGAATCGCAAATCCCTTCTTAAACACACCCAGCTTATAAGCAGCTTGATTCATGAAGACCTACATTACTAGAGAACTGGTGTACTTAAAAGTACAAAATGCATGCTGTGATGTGTGTGTGTATATAAATGTGTGTTTTATTATAAAAAACGGCTGACATTGGAGGACCAAAGGCTTCACAGCTATCCCATAAGCCTTAGCAACACTCCAGGGGCCTCTCACTTTTCTGAGCCGAGGGGATCAAGAGATTAAAGCAGTTCAGCAGGGAGTCACATAAAAACAGAGCAGATATCCTCATATGCATAAACACCACATACGTTTCATAATGTTTAAACACCGGTAAAGACTGATATCAGCGACTCCATTAAAACAGCAATGTGACCAAAATGACTACAGTATAAACATTGAAATTCCTACAAAATCACAGTTTGTAATCTTTGTAACATTCTGACTTGCTTGCTTTCACACTAGCAAGCAGCAAACTAGCAAAAAGATTTCACCAAAATTTCCCTGTGATAATTTGAGTATTATTATGAACTAGACGCCGTGAAATAACGGACAATTTTGACAAACAAACTGTTCAATAGAAACGAACAAACTTAAACATGAACATCACAAGTGAAAGCACAAAACTCTCCAGACAGACCAACAGTGGACGGATGTCTGACAGGGTCTCAAAGTTTAATCGAACCGGCTAAAACCCATTATAAGCAATGGACCAGTACGAAAACATGTAACGCCGCATGCTAATGTTAAAAGGTTGTGTTACACACCGCTAAATCGATGCTAACAGAGGAGCCGATTGGCCGTTCCATAATTAGCTCATTTTCCCCTGTTGAAAACAAAGCCATAGACAGACCTGGCTGGATTAATTGCCTTTGCAGCACTTTTATAGATTTAGGTCCTGTTTTAAAGGACGCACTAATGTTGCTAAGCCAGGTTCTTTTAATGTCATGAAAACTGACTGAACATAAATAGGAAAACAAACAAATAAATAAAACAATAGTTGGGTATGTATTGGATTTGTTGGCTGAGGTAAAATGTTGGCTTGGCTGAGGTAAAATGTTAGCTTGGCTGAGGTAAAATGTTAGCTTGGCTGAGGTAAAATGTTAGCTTGGCTGAGGTTAAATGTTGGTCTACTGATAAACATCATATATTTTCATTACTCTGGAGTCTTGGTTGACTTTTTTTTGTTTCCTTGGGCTTAAGTTATATACACGATTTTTATGTGAACACTGAGCACAGATTTTATTCACAAATTTTTCTTTTTGAACTGAAAATCAGCGTTCAGTTAATTTAACATTAGGAGGCATTTATCCGATTCCTGAACTCCTAATCAATCCAGGGATCTAGCTTGCTTGACACCAGAGTGAAAAAATATCGATTGGATTTAAAAAATTGGATTGGATTGAAAATCGATTGGATTGTTTTTAGAATTTTCAACTAAACCTTAACAACAAAATGAACAAATGTTGCTAGTTGCATGTTGAAAACATGTAATGAACTTAACTTACGTAACTCTAACGTAACTTAAAACTTGCATAATAAACTTTATAAATATACACTAGGACTCGGGTTTTGGATGCAGGAAGAAAAATAAAATAGACAGCTCTGACTGCGATGCTTTCTCTTCAACTAAAAAGGCAACACCTACATCAAGCCAAAATGTTC
>NC_083472.1:22008968-22028968 GCF_030014155.1 Tachysurus vachellii
TAATGTCATTATCACGCTTCCCGCCGCACACCACCCGGGCTGCAGGCAGTTGGCATGGCAACCGTGGAGTACAGCCATTTCCTGGACGGATTGGAAGGAAAGGAGGAGTGCAAAAGAGAATGCAAGTGCGAGTAAAAGATGTTGAGATGCTGAAAGTAA
Source organism: Tachysurus vachellii (assembly GCF_030014155.1). Classification (NCBI taxonomy): domain Eukaryota; kingdom Metazoa; phylum Chordata; class Actinopteri; order Siluriformes; family Bagridae; genus Tachysurus; species Tachysurus vachellii. Next base: position 22,009,128 of record NC_083472.1, read on the forward strand.
AAAAGAGCAGGACAGAATGAGTGCAGAAAGAGAAAAGAAATGAAGAAATAAAAAAAGGAAAAAAGAGAGAGGTGGAAAATGGAGTGAGAGACGGAATGGGAGAAGAGAAAGAGACAGCAGGAATGACATAGGAAGAGACTGTTTTAAAGAGTAATGCAATGATAGGAAGGGGAGGAGGAACGAAAGAAGATGGGGAGAGAGAGAAAGAAAGAAAGAAAGAACGAAAGAAAGAAAGAAAATGAGAGGGTGATTTATCGAAAGAGACACAGAGAAAAAGATAGAGAAAGTAATAGAAATAGAATATACTAGAATATAGAACAAGTAGAGATTGAAGTGAGAGTAGAGACGTACTGAATAAAGTTTTCTTGTATAAAGAGAGATTAGAAAGGAAAAGAGAGATTGACAGAACAAGGGATAACGGTAACAAAAAGAGAGATGAAAACGAGTGATCGGAATAAACAAAGAAGAAGAAATCGAAGAGGAGACACTGAAAGTGTGAAAGAGAGAGAGAGAGAGAGAGAGAGAGAGAGAGGTGTCAAAAGAAAGAGAAAAGATGGTCAGATGGATCTACTAGGGACTACAGACTGGATGTCGTATAAGAATATAGTGGTTTCCATGACAACACTGTCAATCCATTTCCCAAAACATATAAATGTGGACACACACGTATACACACGTGACCACACACAGGTCGCCCCCCGTGGCAGCTCAGCATCTGTGCCGCCCACACACGACCCCTTGATGCTCTGATGATGGCAGAGAGTACACACACACACACACACACACACAGTCAGTCTACCACTTTCACTCTGCCAAATCACAGCCATTAATCAAGAGATCAGACATTGTCATCTGCGCTTCATTCAAGGCATGTGTCCCGTGAACCCCTCCTACACACACACACACACACACACACACACACACACACACACACACACACACACACAAAGTGCACTATTCCCTCAGGAGGCTCTTGTTTTCAGATAGAGAAAAAGCCCTGATGTGCCGTCTCGCCTCTTTACCCCTGATATGATAACACAGGCAAGCTTTTAAATAACAAAGGAAGAAGGGAACAATAGATAAAGGCCGTGTCTGTCCGCTTGACTTACGCCGGCTAAACACGGCCTCATTAACACTGGAGATCAATCAGGCTGCGTTTTACCGGCCGACGGGAAGCACAATATATTCACCCATGACATCTTTATGAGAGAATTGAAAATCAAACACAAGTGCACGGTGTAAATATTACAGTAAGGACGCCGAACTCGGGACGCGCTTCACTAATGGAGGCCAGATTTGCAGATCAATGTGACTTAAGGTGCAAGAGTATAAAACAGAAGATATATGAGAATATAATAAATCTGAGATATGATGCTTATATATGGCTTGAGCACTGACTGTAGCAATAAATGGAAAAAAAATAAAACTAATAAGCATGTCTGGAAGGATGAGAAAGGCTGGATGTCGATGGTTATTTATGGCTAAATGGAGTACAACAACGGTACAGCTATCTTTATGATCGGGTGAGTGCTTAGTGTAGTACCTCGCATGGAAAGTGTGTGTGAGTGTGTGTGTGCGTGTGTGTGTGTGTGTACGTGTGTGTGTGTCTGATCTGGGTTAGTAGACATCAGATAGCCATTAAAGAGATCCATTTTGGCACGCCTCCCACATCACTCTGGGAATACACTACTACGATGACATCATCCTACGATGATGTAATTCCTGACAAACGAGGCCGGCGAGCACCGTCGCCCTGGCAACCACCAGCTGCCGTGGGGGTGCATCCGGCATCATTACGTCACCGCGGCAACCGGGTGCCATCCAGGGACAGCCTGCTATTACCCGCAAGGCTTTCCAGGAATGACTGCTGGGAATTAAATTGACATCAGATACATCATCGACGCAGCGCTGAAAATAAATGTTAGGTATCAGTGCTTCACTACTAGATTTTATTTGCGAGGCTTTATCATTTCTAGGACGTGAAAAATAATCGAACGAACACTATTTCAGCATTAGGTCTGGCCCGCTCTTGTTCGGCAGGTTTATAAACGTGGGCTTTGACCGATCACATGACCGTATGTGATCTCTGAGGCGTAGCATGAGAGCTATCAGGGGCTCATCATTAGTGCAGCGGCGATACATGACACAATAAACACACATGCAACGAAAGAAAAATAGGAGCGGATACACACATGATGGCTCGAAGTATCTAAAGCTTCACAAGGTCCATTAATAACGAGCAGAAAAGTAAATTCCACTAACAGATCAATACGTTATAAGAAGACTATGACATAGTAATAAGAAATACATGAGAAACAAATGATGAGGTAAACAAAGGAATACATTAAGCTAAGGACAGCTAGAGGGAAAAAAAAAAGCTAGGGAGCAAATGAGGTAAACACAAAAGACATCAAGAAGCTGCACGTGAAACACACATACTGTACAGTACAAACCATTGCACCATAATACAATACTGTCGTCGATATAGAAGCCCGATTTCAGCATTTTATTTAACATTGTTTTAATCATACTGCTGAAAATAAAAACAAAATGACTATTAAATGATTTGTTATATAACCGGATCTCTGTAGCCCCGCCCACACCTAGCACTTAGATGGGATCATTTCCAATTTGTAAGAATCTGGAAATCGGTTATTGCAGTTTATAACATACCGTGCTATAACCACCTAATGGACTGGTGAGCATTTTCAGTAGATTTGTGCATAAACATGCAGACAAATCCACCTTAACCGGTCACAAATTGAGCCTGAAGACCATCGAAACTATATATGGAATTGGATCATGGATTTCTGATCATGGTCAGATGACCAATCAAACTTTTGTAGTAGGTTGGAACAATAAGAGAGGTGAATTATTGGTGCTCTGGTAATTATTGGTACTTTAAGACTTGGGCCTAGATGCAAGATGATACAGAGAGGATGAGGAGGAGCTTCTTCCTGCAGGGTTCAGCAAATAGGACGCAAGTCCAAAAAAAAAAGTCTGGGCTTTTGCATTACATGCACATTTTTGCACTTTACCCTTATATAAGATTTAGGGCATTGGTAGCTCAAGTGGTTAAAGCTCTGGGTTGTTGACTGGAAAATCAGGGTCCAAGCTGCCACTGTTGGGCCCCTCGAGCAAGGCCCTTAACCCTCTCTGCTCCAGGGGGGCTGTATCATGGCTGACCCTGTACTCTGACCCCAACCTCCAAAGTATAAAGAAAGTATTTCACTGTGCTGTAATGTAGATGTGATATATTTAGACTTCTATTCTATATCCATATGCATCCTTCCATTCATCCCACATCACTGTACCATATACAGCTTTAATCACCGTATAACCAGTGTATCAAGATACTACATCTATATTTTGTATATTTATGCTCCTATTGCAATTTGCCATCGTAGCTTCCCTATATGCCATATATGTTCCATTTCATTTAATTGTAATTTAACGAAATCGGTGTTAATTGGGTCTATTTTTCATCAAGGACATCAATTGTCCTTATCAAAGACAATTATAATCTGTACATCTACATCCAAAAGAATATGCAGGAGCTTGGATTAAAATCCTTCTGAAATACCGTAAATGTACCCGAGATGTATCTAAAACAGATGTACAACCAAATGACATAAACCATCTTAGCCAGATGTGATAGAAGTGTGAATACATCCGTCTCTCCGAGCCACATTACGCATCCGAAACATTAACGTCTCACGATATTACATCAAAACGCGTTCGGTCCATGACTTCTGAAGTAGGAGCGCTGAACATTTGCAAGATTTATGATGCAGCAAACATCTTTTGCATAAAAGAGCTGAAAATCAGGAACATTGCTAAAAGACAAATGAATATTAAGAGCTCATTTGCATATTCGCACATGATACAGTAAACAGAATTCCGTTTCCCATCTGGTGATGCGTTTAAATACAAGTCTATATCCATGTGATTAAATTTTTATCAAGATACAGTCCAGATACGCAAATAATTGTCGAGATGTGGTGAAGCTACTGTATATACGTACGCTCGATCGTTGAATCCACACAAACTAGATCGTAGACTGACATCATCCAGTATATAACATTTTGCCCTGGGTACAAAAAGTTCCTTTAATATGAGGCAAAAGAAGAGAAACAGGGGTTGAAATATTCTGAGAACTGAAAAATGGCTAAGCGCTCCTTGGAAACTTTTGCGTCCAAATTTTGCTAGCTATAAGCAAACGTGCCATGATTCAATGTATACCAGATATGGTATAGTAATACTCACTTACTATGTTTGGCACAAAAGATGTTGCACTGTATATAAAAACTGCCTGAGGTGACTTACATTTGGGGGGAAAAAAAAGTGAAACTGGAGTTTGAAGTATTCTGGCAAATAAAAGGGGGCCAAACACTTCTTCTATTAGGTTAATCCCATTGAACCAAAGCACACTTGGTGTCCAAATTTTGCTAATTACAGTATGGGCCTGCATACAATTTTGCACTGGCCACTAAAATGCCTTGACTGAATGAATATTTGGGGCAAAGGAAAGGAAACTGTGCTGACCTTAAATTAAAAGGGGCAAGCAAAATGTGCTAAGTTCTTTGGACTCATTGCACTGACTATATATGGGGCAAAATATGTTGCACCGGACACCATAACCGACTTACATTTGGGGCAAATAAAAATGAAACTGGAGCTGAACTATTCTGGTAAATGAAAGGGGGCCAAGCACCTCTTGTATTCGGTTAATCCCTTTAACCCTTCTGCAGACCTCGGGTCAATCTGACCCGGCTGAAAAGTTTAATGTGTCATAACTTGGGTTTCCTTCCAGATATTTGTCTGAAATCTTCCAGGATTGTTCCAAATTATGAACTTTGCAAGTAAAATTAATTTTGTCTATTTTCGTTGAACTTATGTGTTCATAAAATCAACACTTTCCTCCTTAAGTCATCCAGGGCCAACTTGACCCGGCCACATTTAGTGGGGCAATAGGTCACACTTTTGCCCTTTTCAGCGCAATGAACAGGCATACAGACACAAAAATGCACACATAAAATGACCACTAACACACACACTCACACTCCACACACACACACAAATAGGGCATTGCATTTCATTAGGCCTCCAGAAAAAAAAAGCTACATATTTGTAAATATTTCGCACTTTTGATATGCCTTTGCCTAGCAGAGGGCAAAATATGATCTACCGAAATGAGGCTACACACACACACACACACACACACACACACACACACACACACACACACACACACACACACACACACACACACGGCATTGCATTCTGATTTATAAGCATATAAGTCAATTTGGCCTGGAAAAAACAGGTTTTATTATTTGCTGACATTAAAAATGGTCAAAATGGTTTCAAAACAATCCCCTGGCTTTGAAATATACCAGCCTGTAATAGTGCATTAACTTTTTTGCCTCTATAGTGAAAATAATTCAAAATTTCTGTTTTTTTTTACTAGAAAATGAGGCATTTTTGCATATTAAGGAGGTTTATTATACCAAATATTACAAAAATAATTTGCAAAATATATGTTAATATGTTGGAAACAAGTTAGACTAAAAAGGTGAAAAAAGGCTATCATATATACTTTATTTTACATAAGCAGTCAAAACAGACAAGGTCAACTTGACTCGGCGCTCCTAATATGCATAGGAATGCAGTTGAGGTCTGCAGAAGGGTTAAACCAAAGCACTTTAGGTGTTTTAAGTTCCAGTTAGCAACCAACGTTGCATTAGATACCAAAAATGCTACGTCTCACTTACTGTATCTGGTACAATAGAAGGAAAATTGTGTCAGAAATCTTCAGTCACACCATCCCCGAGGTGATGCTCCTTACATGAAAGAATATTTTGTTGTTCAAAAATTGCTGACTATGAGCAAGAATATCATCCTGTACTGGACAAAATTGCCCAGGCTGACTGAACCCACTTGGGGCCAAGAAGGAAAATTAGACCTGAACAATTCCTTTAAAAACCACCATACGAGGCCAAATACACTTAAGCTAAAAGACAGGCCTTGAATCAAACTGTTTAATAAGAAGACAAGTATAAAAAAAAAAAGAGAGAACAGCGAAAGCATCAGACAAGACAAAATGTCAGAACCTCAGACAGAATAAACACTGACTCAAATTCTTTCAGATTGTTCCATTAGCATTTTAAAAGCCGCACTCTTCTCTCCCTACGGGCATGAATGAAGCCGCTTATTTATGACAAATCCTAATATAATAAAAGGTACTAAGTGTGTAACAGCCTCAACACTCAAAGCTTTAAAGGATGTTGAAAGAAACATCCAGCGTGTCAATGCCAGATGCCAAACAGCACAACCGTCTGGCAGGAAATGAATCATCGACTGGTCTAAAATTCCCATCAGCAACCTTGTTCTTGTAGATCCTACAGAACTCCTGGCTTACTGCTGTTCACCTCCAGCACACCTGCCTCCGGTTCTTCAGGATTACAGCTGGAACTGATCTGTAGGAACACGGTTCGTGATCACGTACACAACTCCACTGAAGATTAATTCATGTATGAAATTTATAAAATGCGAGTTTTACATCTTAGGTATTATATATTCATATATTACTCCTGTAGTTCTTTGCTTTTTTTAAAAAAATAATAATAATTAGATTAATTAATTGAATAATTAGTTCACCGAGCAATTTCATTTATTTATTTATTTATTTGTTTGTTTGTTTTTATTTATTATTACTTTTCTTTTTGTTCTCTCACACACCTTTTCATTCACATTATGATTAAATGTAAAATTATAACTAAATATAACAAACAAATATTGGTTTTGTGTTTCTTTCTGTTTTTTCCTTCTCATTTTCTCATGTGAAATATTAGGGATGGATAATATGGGCTTCACTCATTATTATTATGTTGGCTTTGTAGAAGCCAACATTCTGTTTTCCTATTTAAGCTTAGACAAAAATTTATCAAGAGTAACTGCACCGGATATTCGGATATGTTATAGATCCTGATCTGAAGTTTGTTGCTATAACTTTTCTAAGCGATCCGAGTACCGGTACTTCCGGTACCGGGTCTCAAAGTGGCCTTTTTTCCCCATAGACTCCCATTATAAATTTGGAGGTTTATAACTCGGCAAGCTTTCGAACTATCTACACCAAACTCGGCCAGCTCCTTTAGGGTGATACTCTGAACAAACTTTTACATTGGTGTACCGACTGGCCTTCCGGTTGTGCCGCAGCCCCGCCCCCAATATATGCAAAATCAAAAAACTTTTTACAACATGGACATGTGACATATCAAAACACTCAGAACAATGAGGGGAACTTCCTCACGGGTATTCTGATGACGTCACATGCTCGTCTCCACTTGCCTCCAAATGTTTTGGCACCCTAGCGCTCCACTAGATTTCACAAGTTGTATGTCCACTTGCCTCCAAAAGTAACACTGACCCTTATGTCCACTCGCCTCCAAAAAGCACCGGCCTTTGCTAATACTTGCCTCGTCAAAGCCAACATCAAAGTTTGTTGCGACGAACTTTACAAATCTAGTTATTATTATTATTATTATTATTATTATTATTATTATTATTGTTTACTTGCTTGTTTCCATGTTCATTTTTATTCTTCTTTGCTTGATTGTTCACTTTCTTTCATTTTTATATTTGGAATATTAAGAATTACAGTGGAAACAATTTTCTGCCTCAATTCTCTGGTTGTTTGTTTGGTGATGAGTTTTTTCTTGTTTCTTTCTTCGCTTATTTGTCTGCTTGTTGGTTTTCCTGGCTTCTGTCTTTGCTTCCTATCTCACTTCCTATCTTCCTTCCTATATAACCTTATTGTTCATCCCTTTATTCCTTCCCTATTTCCATCCTTTCTATTTTCTTCCTTGATCTTTACTTTCCTTCCCCTCCAATCCTCCTTCCTTTCAATCCAGATTTTCCTTCATTCATATCTTCTGTCCTTCCTTCCTACCCACCTATCTTCTTATCTTCATTCCTTCACTTCTTCCTATTTTCCTTCCCTCCTACCCACCTATCTTCTTATCTACCTTCCTCCCTTCCCTCAATTTCCATGTCACATCCTTCCATCCTTCCTCCCTTCCCTCAGTCCTCCTTTCCTTCTTTCCCTCAACCATTGCTTCCTTCCTCCCTTCCTTCCTTCTTCCCTTCCCTCCTACCCACCTATCTTCTTATCTACCTTGCTCCCTTCATTCCTTCCCAACTTCCTCCCTTCCTTCCTTCCCTCAATTTCCATCTCACATCCTTCCATCCTTCCTCCCTTCCCTCAGTCCTCCTTTCCCTCAATCATTGCTTCCTTCCTCCCTTCCTTCCTTCCTTCTTCCCTTCCTTCTCTCCCTTAATCCTTTCTTCCTTCCTTCCTTTCTTCCCTCCCTTTCTTTCCTTCCTTCCCTTAATCCCCCCTTAATTTCTTCCTTTTTTCTCGTTTTGTGCAGTTTACCGCCGTAAGCTTTCGAAGCAGCGGTACAGTACAGATAATTAACACCTGCTCGAGTCGACGTCACGAGGCCTCGCTGATCCGATCGTGCTTTCAATAAGTTCTGAGAAATTCGGATCAACCAACACGAACATTAACGCACAGTATAGAAGGTTTGGGTAAATACTTCATGGAGCATCTGCTTTTCTCACACTACCTGCTAGAGGTCACCACAACCATGTCGGATTCCACACCCTTGTTTATGCACTTCCTGTCTGCAGAAAAGGATTTCCTTACTGACGGAGGGAGTTAAGCACAAGAGACAATGTTCTTTCTCAGCGGACATATTTCCCCTCAACTCACAGTGTTGTAAAACAATTTTGTGGTGTTTATGTGGAATGTCTGGGTCTAAAGTAATACACTAAGTGAAACGAAGCTCCCACAGGGCTGGAAATGAGACAACAAAATTGCTTTCAGAAGCTTTAATATATTTCTAACGTGCCGACAGAATATTCTCCAAAGTTTCTGCTGTTATTTCTATTGTTTGCTGCGACGAGATAAAGACCATACGTACAAAGTAATCTCGTTGCCTGGGACTATTTTACTGCTTTGCAAACAACTGAGAGAAATTATTACCTAGAATTGTACTGCATGCATAATTTCTAGATCACTGGATCAATCCTATCCTGAACTGTAGTCATTACATCAAAGTCAGTTGTATTAGAATTCTCGATTATTTTTAGTGCAGTATTTCAGAATCTATGCAGATCTACACCCTAAAATTGTAAGAAAACACTGCACTAAACAGCAAGTACAATTACTATTTTAAACTATTTCTTGTTGCCCTATTTTATCCTTCGTGATTGCTTTTTTTAGGAGCTCAGACCGGGTGGTGGGCGGAGCTTATTTCAGAGCCAGAAAAGTCTGATTATAGTTAAGAGAAATTAGACAGAAAAGAGAAGATAAACCACACACTTCTCGTAACATCTTTATAGATGAATCCCTCTGCTGTGACTTGCAGTATATCTCTGTGTGTGTGTGTGTGTGTGTGTGTGTGTGTGTGTGTGTGTGTGTGTGTGTGTGTGCGCGCATGTTTGCATGTGCACTACAAATCTTTTAAAACAGGCCTTTTTTTCTGTCTCCCAAAGCTGCACCAGCACCAATTACAGGGACATGGTCTAAAAATAGAGCCGGCTCTTCACAAGAACACCTGACAAGTCTCTCTCTCTCTCTCTCTCTCTCTCTCTCTCTCTCTCTCTCTCTCTCTCACACACACACACACACACACACACAAAGTATCAACACAGCCGCTGGATCTGCAGAGCCGATACTCCCATTTTTTTATACAGTAATTACATTCAGTGAGGAGTGAAGAAGATGGTGTAGGCATTCAGCAGTCAATATGAGCTTAAGCACACACACACACACACACACACACACACACACACACACGCTTCACTGCTAGGCTTGTATCTACAGATCTAGATCTTTATCAGACTCCATCATCAAAATGATCGTAAACAGTTCGGTCGCTGGTTATAATTTGCTAATGATGCGTTCAGCGTGTGCGATTAGATCAGACGTAAAAAGATAGCCAGCAGCGAGTGTGCAGAGGATTGGGGTGTGTGTGTGTGTGTGTGTGTGCATGCTAGGCTAATGCTGCATCAGCTTCACTGGAGCTTTAGGGCAGGTCACACAGATTAAAAGGTGCTTAACACACACCACACACAACTACAAAATATCAAGATGGGTAAATCTAAATATATAAGGTGTAAATATTCTGTAGGACAGCAGGTACAGGACACACACACCTAATTAATGACACGTTCACAACCCGAGTTGTTATGAATGCACAAATTACCTTGAGAATATCATTACCAGACAGTCATATAGAGCACAGCAGGCAAGAACAGGTGCACTCGCTTTCTTTCTTTCTTTCTCTCTCTCTCACACATCACAGACACACACACTCTTACAGAGAAACAGGGAATAAGTACAATACCTGAGCTTTAACGCATTCCTGAGGAGGAGCCAGAACGAGATGAGAGCGGAGGAGAGAAGCAGAGAAGACGACTGTTATAAGCAGGAGAGAGCGTTATTCAGCACACACACACACACACACACACACACAGATGCTGGAAGGCACTTTGCAAGTCATAGTACGGTATGAGGCGAGGGACACACTCCTCTGAAAGGCTTGGTTACCTCTGTCAGACATGGGTGTATTGGGACAACAGAGGGCGGCTCAGGACACACACACACAAACGCACACACACACAGCCATGAAACATAAAGCACATAGGAAAAAAAACCTAAGGCTGAGCCAAACCTAAATTATAAACAGGCATGGTTGTTTTCAGTAGCATGAAGCTGTAGTAAATTACCCAGTAATCCTGGCTCTAAATGGTGCCACTATGCTGTTCGCTACGGATACTGAACAATCAACACTGATTAGCTTGGAGATTGGCGGAGAGAACGTAATGGCGCTGATTTTCATCCCAACACAAGGCACTAAGTGTGAGCTGGCTAGTACATTCCACACAAAACACAACTCTCCTCTCCAAACGATGTGTTCAGCTCACATCCGTCACAACGTAATACCACGATTTCACCCGTTCGGCTGATCTTTCCTATGCCGCACTACAGTATACTGGGATCACTATAAGATTTGCATTTTATGTCCACCTTATGTTTCTGAATGTCATCTTGCTCCACACGTTAAACGCAAACGATGGGTCCAAGCACCGCTTCTGGTGATTAAAGGATCAAGTTAGAATCAAAGCAATAATCATTGAGCGTCTCTTCGGAGATGTAGCAGAAGTTCTGGTCAAAAGGTCATTAGGTATTAAGCTAGCATTGGGTAATTTAATTAAACGTATTTTAATAAAACCCCACCCTGACATCTGGTGCATGAACATATTTTATACGCAAACTATGAACTAGGGCGGAAACTGCTTTATTTCCCAGTAGCACAAACTGTCTTTATGTTTTCAGGTTTATAAAATTTATATAGTAATAGTAATATGCAGTCTGCCAGAGGACCGTACAGGATAGTGTATTATAGCTATGCATATCGTTCCAGGTCAGAAGCACCAAAATGTTAAATGCACTAAAAGAGTACCGCTTTCTTCGCGTAATTTTGAACAATAGTAAACGAACTCCTTTACATTGTGCCTTAATGGAGTAACACTGGTGCATCGTATAGATTTAGAATAAAACCGGTCCTCTGTGGGTCATAGGGATGGATAGCTACCAGCTACTATAGCACAGGCCCAGGTGCTCAAACTAGTACAACATATATGGCAAAGGAATATATTTGTCCAATTAAGTGGTACCTAAATTGCTTAAGATTCTAGTAGTGTGCCAAAATTTCAAACCCCAGGAGAGACAGGGTTCCAAAGAAGGGGCAGTGGTGGCTCAAGTGGTGAAGGCTCTGGGTTGCTGAGCAGAGGACCGGAGTTTAAGCCCTAGCACTGCAGAACTAGCACTGTTGGGCCCCTGAACAAGGCCCTTAACCTTCTCTGCTCCACAAACACTGTAATCCTGACAGACCCTGCGCTCTGTCCCCAACCTCCAAAGTGATGAAGAAAGAATTTCACTGTTCTGTCTGTCTGTCAGTCTGTCTGTGTGTGTGTGTGTGTGTGTGTGTGTGTGTGTGTGTGTGTGTGTGTGTGTGTGTGTATATATATGTATATATATATATATATATATATATATATATATATATATATATATATATATATATACACACACATATATATATAGAATATTAAGACCTTTGCTCAAGGGTTGCGCATATATATATATATATATATATATATATATATATATATATATATGCGCAACCCTTGAGCAAAGGTCTTAATATTCTACCTCTTTTGTATTCTGCTTTGGATAAAAGCATCTACCAACTGTTTAAAGCATTAAACGTAACGATTCCAGAAGGTTTGAAGCAATAATCCGCTGGTAAAGTGGTACTTTTGTTTTAGTGCCAGAAAAGAGACGTCAAATTTAGCCTGAACTCCTGTACAATGACCAAAAAGTCCTAAAGCAGAACAATTCTAGATGACTACAAGCTTATGATGCAGTTTTAGCATTTACTGTGAAGACGTTTCTCAATGACGTCTTGGAGCTTCTATTAAAATTTTTTTTTTAAAAACCTCAAACTCCAAAAGACAAACACAAAACTCTTGTCAAAACGCCACCCAGTCATTTATAGTCACTTCACATCGAGGGCTGTGGAAGAAGCATGTGATCTTTGTTTGGGAACATACCATTACGCTGCCATTTGCTTCCCACAGATCTTTCAAAAAAGGGAGCAAGCAGTTTGGGTCAAAACGTGTTGGAGTCGTGAGAAAGTTGGCCTCCTTGTTTCTGAGGATAGGCCAGAGCTAGGACGTGAAGCGTTTTCCTGTGTATGGGAGCAAAGCCCTCTCAGATAAGTGAGGGAATGTTGGTGCTTTTCCTTTGGGAACGGTAGAAATTCTGAAGGAACGATTCAGGGGGTGGGGGAAAAATAAAGGAATGTGCCTAAAGCAGTTCTCATTTCAGATATGCATACCACAACTGCAGGAAACCGCTAAAAAAACATGACCTGTAAGCAAAACATGCACATTAAAGGTAAGCTTAGCCGGCACTTTTCTCCAGCATCAGTGTGGTCCAGTAGTCCAAGCTTCTTAGTGCTCCAATGGAAACAATGGAAGAAAACTGAAATAAATTATCTGTATTCATTGATATTTAATGGAGTTTTTGCTTCCACATGAGAAGGAACCCTCTTAGATGAAACTTTTGTTGGACATTGATCATGCAAGCGAATTACTTTAAGAAGGTTACCAAATTAGACCATTGGAAAGATTCCTATGTGGTTCTTTGGATAAACACTTCTAGATTTCAGAGAAATTTCTACTTGGAGCTCATGATCGAAGAACCTTCATGTTAAGGTTCATGTTGGACCAGTATTCCTTTTCAAGTATTTTTTTCTAGTGCTGAAGAAAATTGAACAACATTTCGTAGCTTGCTTAATCGCACTTAAAGCCACTTATCCGTTTTAGCGACTGAAATGGTTTCCACAAGCTACACAAATATTTCTGTTTGCTAGCTTCCTATTCAATCAGATTTGTAAACAAAATACTCTAACACACATGCTAAAACTTTCCAGAAAATGTCACCTGGTAAAAAGAATTGTAGATTTGTCTATAATATTTACATAAAACATAAGGAATTTCTAAGGGGAGCTGTTTTCCAAATGGGAACGCTGAATGTCGTCTACGTAGTGAGTCGCCTCCTGCCCGGACCGCAGTGATGTTCTTGCGTTACCTGTTAGCTTTGAAAAGATTTCCTACCAGATTTATTCAAATATCCGTACCTCACTAAATCCCAAATGATGGTTGTGAAGAGGATGTGTTCTGGGGCTTTGCTACCTACAGAGGATTAATCAACATGGAAGGCTTCTAACTGCAATCCCTATCTATATTCCCTGCACCAAGCTGAAGCTTAGTGATGTGCACACATCGCCACACGAATTAGCACACGCACACACACACAAACACACACAACGCATCACACTTGAACAAGCCACACAAAACACAGTGGGGATTGAGAGGAGAAACTGCTGCCACAGACGCTCTTTAGCCAGCACAACATGGACCTACTGAGAATACACAGACATAACAACAGCAAGGAGTCCTTCAGACAGTGATTAAAAAAGCTAGCATGTCACACAGGTAAAAGGTCAACAAACTGAAAAGAAACAACTTAATGTTCCACAAAATACAACTACTATGGTTAGCACTTGGGTTTGAAATAAAATAAACAAAAAGGAAAACAGAAACAATGAGCTACAAATACACAAATACAAAATAAATGCTAAGTATGCTAACGGTAACTCCGGTTTGCTAGCATGTTTAGATGAACACAAAGAAGTACACAGGATATGTAAGAAATTAACACTGAAATGTAAGAAAAAGAACAGAAGGAAGATGGAGGGGGGAAAAAAGACCTAACAGAAAAAAGATGAAGGTGTGAGGTGAAGCAAAAAGGAGAAGACAAAGAAACAAAGAACAAAAGCTTAGCCTGAGACTAGCATAAACCTAGAGACTGAATAAGAAGTTTAATTGTCGTGTAAAAACATTTGTTCATGTGAAGGTTGTAAATTTTCCTCTTTTTTCTGTCAGATTTTTCTGTCTTTCTGATTAATATGTTAAAGTTCCTCACATGAATGGATAAAACTATTTCACTTTAGACACTTAAGATGTTTCTTAATGTTTCTAGAACTGTAATAAACTTAATAGCTTACAACATTATGTTAAATTAACTGTAGATATAGTAATGGAAAAAAAATACGGATGACTTTGAGCTAGCTCGCTATTACAGAGCTGGCTATGCTAGCTTTTTCAGGGGGCTTTTTCCCCCTCAAAATCCAGCAAACAGGTGGTGTCAAATTGATCCTGAAATCATTCTAATTCCTCAAAGAGCCATTTCATTCCCAAACGTACACAGCCAACCTGTGCTTGCCAAAAAAATGTGTTTGGTTTTTTGAGGGATGACTAACGCTGCAAATCTGTTATCTCAGTCAAGTAACTGACTAAATGTCATTGGATAACAATGAAAAAGCACTATATCGTATAAAAGTTGTTTTTTTCTGCATATTTCTTTCAGACTTCCGGTCTTTTGGGTTTTATTTCAAAATTTCTTCACAGAAACCAGCCATCAGAATGCTAATAAATGGATAGCAACACGTTAGAGACGTTAAAGGCACCAAGGAAACGTTTGTATTCCTAAATTTTGAAATGAAATTAAGATTATCTGAACCATAAATAATAATCAATTTTACAACTACGATAGGACCATAACCTAGCATGCTACATAGCTAGCAATACTAGCTACTTTTTAAAACGTGTTCACTACACATTTTTATTTTTTATTTATTTTAACCGAGAAAATCTAATACCTTAGAAAACAGATAATATTAAACTGATCCTGAAATCATTTGGTGGCATTTGAAGGACCATTTTATCCTGTAACGTGCACAACTGGTCTGAGCTTCCCAACAAAATCTGGACCTAATTTGTAAATTTTTTTGTTTTGTTTGTTTGAAATGCCATAATCATGGTGAATCTCTGATCTCAGGTAAAATGATCCCCTTTGAGTTGTCGCTTCAGCACTTTTTGCTAAATAGCGATTAGCAAAAAAAAAAAAAGAGGAGGAAGAAAAGAATAATTTTATAATGATGTACTGGAAGCAGAGAGCTGTATGTTTAGAAGAAGAGGTATGCAAGTACTGTATGAAAATGTTTAGGTATAGCTAATATACAGATAAAAATAAGTATAGGACAGATGGAAGTTAGTGATATCTGTAGATCAATGTAAAAGGTGATAACACACATCACTATGTCCAGAAGCCAAAGCAACAAAAAGAGAGAGCACACACACACACACACACACATAGCAAGTGTACAAAGTTGTGTAGTACTCACCGTGTGGTACCCGCGGCTTATGGGCGGCTTGCCAGCTTGGTACGGCTCCACCGTGTCGATGATGGTCTGCCTTTCACCCTTCTGGTTGATTTTGCGGAATCTCCTCCGAGACTGGCGATGTGAAGCCTGGCGCTGAAAATACTCCTCATTCTCATCCATATAGTCCACCTGCCAGAGGAACAGAGAGACGAGTGATTCTCTCGCTCTCTCCCTCTCCGTCTTCCCCCCTCCCTTCCCCATCTCTTGCACTGCGTAAAAATAGCAATGGGTGTGTGAGCCTGTCTGTAAGAGTGTGAGTGTGTATATGTGTGTGTGCGCTAAGACTCAAAAGTCTACGTCAAATATAGAGGAGGAAAACACAGAAGGTGCTTTCTATCCTTCTTGAAGAGCAGGAAGAGAGGACAAGGTCAAAGGTCAGGGTTTTCAGTAGGCTATGGCTCTTTTCCATTACATTATGTTGCTCTATGTATTTATAATACTAGAACATCTGCATCACATGTGGAATAAATGCACAACAATTTGCCATAAACCTGTTTTTACATGCAGTTCGGAAGCATCAAGAGGATGATCTGAGATTTCGATGCAGGAAGCGAGAGCCAGAGTGACCTTATACCACTCTGAAGGAAATGAGATTAAATACATTTGTAATGTCTCCATCTCTCACTCTCTCTCTCTCTTTCCCTCTCTCTCTCTCTCCTCTTCATCTGTACTTTCACTGCAGCCTCCCATTTCACACTCCCTCCACCGATGGGATTACACATCAAATCTCTTTCTACCTTACCAACTGCTGCTATGGCAACGCCGCCGAGCGCCGAGCAGTGGGAATATATTGAGCGAGAGTGAATGCACTGTCCATATCCTGCATGGGATCATAATTACAGAACCACAACAGCCAATAATAAAACAGCAGGAACTCCTTCAGTGCCGAACGCAGACAGAGGGAACGATGCGCCGGCTTTGAGATTAACCCAATCTGGAGGTAGCCGTGTGCACGTGCCTGGACCTGAGCTGAATGAATAAAGCTGATAAAAGTGTGCTTGACTGCGCTGTATCGGTGAAATTGCTCAGTAACAATATTGGGTTCTTGCTGATGAGGAGCATCTGTTGCTGCAACTTTCTAATACGAATGCACAAAGCCTCTCACTTTAAAAAAATAAAGAAATAAATTCACCTAATTTAGATAGCAGTCAGACACTTGGGGTTTATAATATATGTATAAGTAAAAAAAAAAAAAAAAATGACAAGAATACATTTCTATTTATATTTAGAACATGGATTTAACATTTACATATAACATTTATATTCTTTTTTTATTTAATAATATAATTATTATTCATTTATTATATAATATGTATTTTAGATTTAACATTTATATTTAAATCGAATGTAACAGTTAGGTTTAAACTGATTATTTAAAATTAAATAAACTAATAGTTATCTACTATTTTGGCTAAAATTTTAATATTTGTAAAATTGTAATAGACAATAGCATAAAACCTCCTAATGTGTATCCTGGAAAACTTTGTGTGTAGACCGACCGACCGACAGACCGACCGAAAGACAGACCGACAGAAAGAAAGAAAGAAAGAAAATATAATACAATAAATTTAAATAATAAATAAACAAAGATCCTTTTTTCCCCTTTTTTCCCCTTCTGGTGTAAACTAGAAAAAAATACCAGGTCTGTTATCCAGTATGATGCAACAAAAATGACGAGAGGTTTTTACCTTCATGTGCACATGAATGAGAAGTAAGATATGAAGCTTGCAAGAACACAACAAGGCTCCTGGAATTTAATTCATTCTTATTCTTCATTCAAATCTCATTAATTTTTTTTTTTTAGTTTGGAAGTGTTCTAAGTGTATTACATTGTTCAGAATAAATTCTACCTTTAGATAAATTAATATAAGGTTATATTAGATAACACGCTATGCTGACGTCTGGATATAGACGAACAGCCAAGTAAAAGTCGTGGCCTTGTATTTATAAGGATTTTCAGAGTGTTTGAGTCCCTTTTCTCTACACATTATGTAAACAATCTATGGTAATGTGCCAACTGTCACCATGAGTAGGATCATCAGAGATTAGTTTATTGTGCTTCCTTCTTTTTTCCCCTCAGCCAAGGAAGGGATTGTAAAAAATGAAGATAAACCAGGCTGAATGTAGAATTCTGCAATTCAAAGATCATTAGTTTTTTTTCGTTTGTTTGTTTCTTAAATGGGGTGACTTCTCTAACACACACACACACACACACACACACACACACACACACACACACACACACACACAAACACACACACACACACACACACACAAACAAACACACACACAAACACACACACAAACACACACACACAAACACACAAACACACACACAGAACTCTTATTCAATGAGCTTTCATGAAATAACATTAGTTCATTGTTTTCAAAGCTGGTAGCTAAATTATTAGTCTAACTATATTGGTTGAAGTAGCGATAAAGAACATCAAATAACACAAATAGCAATAATCCTAAAAATAATAAACAATCACATAAAAAAACACTCGCAGACATTCATCATGTGTTCATGATGTGCAGAATACTGTATGTGTTCTCAAGTTCTTACCACGATCATTTCGGACGGCTCCAAAACGATGCACTCACACCCGCGACGTAAACTTCCAGCAGAACGCTTCCCGAAACTGTATTAAAAAAAGTGACATACAGATTAGAACCAGTGAATAGAACACATGGAGAATAAACACACACACACAAACACACACATGAGTAGCACATTACAGTGTTCCTGGTCTTCCCTGTAAGATTCCACTAAGCCCAAGCCTGGAAAAGTCTCCCAGCCGACATCCCGGATGATGAATGGAGTACAGTGCCGCACACTGGGGCGTATAAGACACACTATAGAAAACGCCACAGTGGAAATACGGAGGGAAACCCGCAAATACAGGGCGTGGTAAACATACACACAAACACTAACACACTCACGCAGTGTAATACCTCGTCTGTAGAGCTAATTGTAACACAGCGTAGAAGGTACGGATTCGTGCCTTAAAATCAACCCGAAAAATATTAAAATACGCTCGCTGTACTCGATGTTAGCGTTGCTATAGTGACGGTTCATTACCATACAGTAAATGGAGAGAAATTAAATATGTATATATGGCTGTTTATTTGATGAAGTTTATCAAACTCTTAAGGAGGAAGAAGTCTCCAGTGTTAAGGACAAAGGGTTGCGTTTCTCTGTGACGTGACAAGCTGTGATTTATTTATTTATTATTTTTTTCGTCTTAGGTCATGTGATGAATAAAATCAGATCATGATTAATTATTTTAGAGGTTTTTTCCCTACACCAGCATGTTCCAAAGTGTTTTATTCCTTAAACACTGGTACCAGTTACATATAAGACTCTCAGGCTGAATAATAATCTGTGTTGAGTCTCTATTTTAACTGCTAGTAAAAGTTTTGTTTTCTGTCTTTGTTCTTGTTCGGCTCTTTGGTTAAAGCATCAACATCAAATGCTGCCCTGGCATTTTTCTTTTACAGGGAAAAAAGCTGACCAAGAGTACAAAAGTCCAGACCTCACACACACACACACACACACACACACACACACACACACACACAGGGAGGTAAAGTGCTAACTCAACCACAATGCTAACTCAACTGAATTCTATACTGATCTGTCCATCTTTAGCTCTACTCATTGAGGCTTTATAAAGAGGACGATAAGCACAGATCATGTTCTCATCAACACAACAATCTGGATATAAACTCAAAATATACTGGATATTTATCAAAATGTTAAGTGGTGAGCCTTTAAAAAAAAAGCCAAAGTGTGTGTAATAGTGTGATCTTTTAGAAATTGCATGATTTTTTTTTTTCCTCCAAATGAATTTATTTATATCGATTTAAGCAAATGTAGTAAAAATGATTACTTTTATGTGCTCATCAAACTGT
>NC_083472.1:22033968-22043968 GCF_030014155.1 Tachysurus vachellii
TATGGATCTATTGGTGATAGTTGTAATGAAGGGCAGAAGGTCTTGCGAGATGGTCTGCAGCAAAGTGGAAGGGAGTGGATCCAATGGGCAGGTGGTAGGATTGCAAGACTGGATGAGTTTTAGAATCTCTTCTGCTGTTACAGTTGAGAAATGTGACAACAAAGGTGTAGGGGAGTCCATACTCTGAGATGTAAGTGCAGTCGGGGCTGAAGTGAAGGTCCGGCAGATTTCCTCAATCTTCTCCTGGTAGAAAGAAGCAAAGTCTTCTGCAGTCAGGGAGGATGAAGAAGGTGGAGCCGGGGGGTTGAGCAGAGAAGAGATGATGTTGTGGAATTTCCGAGGGTCATGTGAGGAAGCTTCAAGCTTTTCCTTGTAGAAGGAAGTCTTGGCAGAAGTCACATCTGAGGAGAACTTGGTCATGAGTGTTCGGTAAGAATCAAGATCTGCATGAAGTTGTGATTTCTTCCACTTTTTCTCCTGGATTTCCTCCTACTAATGTAGCTACGCGTCATCCGACCAATTTTCCAGCTTGTTTGGCGATGATTCAGTCAGGACACGAGGTTAAAGCTTTATACAGAGCCGTGTTTTGATCACGCGAAGCATATAAATCCATTTGCATGTGTGAAAATTCGACAAAAGTGGCTACATGTTAATGAGCGAGAGATGAGGAACGTTATAAAGGTGAAAAAAGCATGTTCTCTCTCTCTAAAGCTCAAGTCATACAAGTACAAATCATCACACCTACACGAACAACCTTCATCACAAAAAAATGTAACAAAAGTTCATGACGCAAGAAAAGGGAAGAGGAAGAGTTCGAAAAACAAGAAGAAGATGTGGAGGAGAAAGAAGCAGATGCACCAAAAGAAGATAGAGTGAAGAAAAAGAATGAAGTGAAAGAGGAAGAACATGAGGAAGAACTTGAGGAAGAAGGAGAATAAGATGATGCTGATGCTGATGATGGGGTAAAAGGAGGATGAGGAAGAAGAAAAAGAAGAAAGAACATTTAAAAAAAGAGGAAGAGGAAGGAGCAAAGGAAGAAAAAATAGGAAAACATGAAAAAGAGGAGGAAAGAAATTAGGAGGAAGAAGAAGAAGAAGTAGTAAACAAGGAAAAGAAAGCAGAGGAGGAGGAAAAAGTGATAGAAGAGGTTTAAGTTAAAAACGAAGATGATGAAGATGAGGAAGAAACACGGGTAAAAAAAGGAGGAAGGAAAAGAGGAAGAGGAAAAGGCAGAGGAAGAGAAAGAGGAGGAAGCAGAAGGACTAAGATAAATGTGACCTTCAGTGTCCTAATGTGTCTGGTTTTAGACACCCAGTAACCATGTGAGTGTCAGCACACACACACACACACACACACACACACACACACACACACACACACACACACACACACACACACACACACACATCTAAATCTATCCAAAATATACAGAAAGGCATTCTGGGTATTTTCCAGGAGCCTCCTGAGTGAATGAACAAAGCTTCTTCTTATGGGTTACTGCAGTGTAAAATTAAACACCCCACCCCACCCCACCCCACCCCGCCGTTAATTAACAGGATATCGTAGGTTTTTTCCCACTGAAAAGTAATTACAAATAAGCCAGAATCTAATCTGAGCTGATCTGCTGAAGGTTAAGTGATTTGTTCAAGGACTCAGTGGTCTCTCTTCACAAGCTCTGGGATTTTAACCTTTCAGTATTTTCGCCAACGACGTTCCAGAAACCGTCCAAATCACTTCAATGTTTATGTAAAAAAAAAAAATAGATAAAATAAACAAAAGGAAAAAGAAAAAAAGAGGAAAATGGCATCAGAGGACATTTTCCATTACACTCGGGCTTATAATAATTCCATCCTCCAAACATTATATTTTACTTTATATAACATTTCTGTGTATTTTATTCTATTCTTTTTTTTTATTGTTCATTCTTACACTGTGGAAGAAGAAATTTCACTTCATCACATCACATGCAAGTTGCACGACACTTTTTTTACAGACATGCGCTGCAACTTTCTTAATAACTTTATCGTCGCTGTACATTTATTTTATACACAGACTTGATTTCGCTTCTTTCCCAAAGCTTTAGCTTCCATCACCACCAAGTTCTAGTTCTACTCTCTACGTATCTGACAAAGAACCTTGTACTTGTGCTTCTTATCTCTCTGATCATTACTGAAACGTAAAGTTTGTAACATCCTGTTCGTAATAATCCGTGAACTGGTTTGGCTAATGAGCGCTAATCCTTTACACGCTATATCATGACCTTGAACATGAACAGCAGAGTTACTGAAGGATCTTCTCAGAAGATCCCATAAATCTCTGTTTAAATACATTTATTAACTCAGGGCTCTGACTCTGTACCACAAAGCACATGGGCTGACATTTTGGTGACATTGTGTTACATACCTGGATCTAGGAAGGAACATGGACTCTTTGATGAACACAGATCCAGAGAGAAGAATGTACCAGCAGCTGCCGATGTCATCCGGACTGGAGGGGGGAGAGAGGGGGGGGGCAGAGATAGATAGATAGAGAGAGGGGGGGGGGCAGAGAGAGAGGGGGGGGGGCAGAGATAGATAGATAGAGAGGGGGGGGCAGAGAGAGAGAGAGAGAGAGGGGGGGGCAGAGAGAGAGAGAGGGGGGGGGCAGAGATAGATAGATAGAGAGAGAGAGAGAGAGAGAGAGAGAGAGAGAGAGAGAGGCAGAGAGAGGGGGGCAGAGAGAGAGAGATAGAGATAGAGAGACAGAGATAGAGAGAGAGAGAGAGCGAGGCAGAGAGACAGAGAGAGAGAGAGAGAGAGAGAGAGAGAGAGAGAGAGAGAGAGAGAGAGAGAGAGGCAGAGATAGATAGATAGATAGATAGATAGAGAGAGAGAGAGAGAGAGAGAGAGAGAGAGAGAGAGAGGCAGAGATAGAGAGAGAGGGGGGGAGAGACAGACAGAGAGAGAGAAATTAATAATCTCTATAATTTAAAGAATAACAAATCATTTCTTCAGATAACAGATTTTTTTCAAGTTCATGATTTTAAGGAAGCAGGTGATGGACATTTTCTCTTAATGATGGACAGTTTAAAGCTGTTTTTTTTTGTTTTTTAGGAAACTAGAAGATAAATCACCTCCAAATAACACCAGATAAATACAGGCCAGTTAAAGTCACCAATTCACTGCATATTTTTAAGAAGAGAAGATGGAATAAACCCAGATGTTGTGAGGTAAAAAAGCCACACAACGTTTACATAAACGCTCGACAGAATACAAAATGGGCCCTGAGGCTTTTAGTCGAAGAGTTAACGAAGTTTTTTTTCCTCAGTACTGAAATTCTCACCTGCAGTAATTACAGATATTAGATATAAAAGTTCATGCAGTACGTATCCATGTTATATCCCTTTAAGAATTACTTCGATATTCCTCATCCCTGGGCTCATTGTAGCAAAAAAAAAAAAATAGTGTCATGGTTTAAAAAAATAATGATTTATTGACTTTTCCACGATGGCCGATGACAGATGACCAATTCCAGACTTTCCCACGGCATTCTGACGCAACCGGCTACTGTGGCTACACTCGCTGACCGACAACAACCCCAACCACAATGACTTGCACCACAAGTCCAAACACTTTATTGCTGTTTCTTCTGTTTGGAAAAAAAAGCGCGATAGTAAAATTTCAGTAAAGAAATGAGACAAACAGTAGGAGGTAAACCAGTAGACTACTCATTACGTCCACCCTTTCTCCTTTCCAAACACACCAATATAGCAGCACTAACAAAGACATTTGTGAATGCAGTCGTGTGTGTCTGTGTGTGTGTGTTCAAGGAAATTGCACGCTGACACAGCGCTCAGTAAACGTGCCATGTCACATGACAGGAAGGGACGTGGGCTAAGTGCCAAGAAGGCCGCAGAATTAGCGACTAGCTCTGCGAACTTCACCACCTACTGATGAAAGTGAACCCAATGGAATCTGAAAAGCAGAGAACATCGTCGTCGTTTACAAAAGAACCGTCAATCAAGATCTGAACGACTAAATGGGTGTTGCATTCTCATCTGTGACGGGTCAGTGGTGCGAAGGCAAATACAGCACGAGTGACTTTTTCTTGCGATCGTTTCTTGCGATTCTACTTGCGATTTCACTCACTCACTCATTTTCTACCACTTATCCGAACTACCTCGGGTCACGGGGAGCCTGTGCCCATCTCAGGCGTCGTCGGGCATCAAGGCAGGATACACCCTGGACGGAGTGCCAACCCATCACAGGGCGCACACACACACTCTCATTCACTCACGCAATCACACACTACGGACAATTTTCCAGAGATGCCAATCAACCTACCATGCATGTCTTTGGACCGGGGGAGGAAACCGGAGTACCCGGAGGAAACCCCTGAGGCACGGGGAGAACATGCAAACTCTACACACACAAGGCGGAGGCGGGAATCGAACCCCCAACCCTGGAGGTGTGAGGCGAACGTGCTAACCACTAAGCCACCGTGCACCCCCCTACTTGCGATTTCTTCCGATTTAATTTCAGGAAAACTGAAAAATGTCAGGAAAACTTTAAAGACAAACTTGTGCTCTATGTGTATTAGTTCATCAGCTCATTAGTGTTTAACTAGTTCACTTTAAAAGCTGTATTTAGCTAGTGCTCTTTTTCCATCAGATCGCTAGACGGTACAGCAACGAACGATAACGATCGCTGCTTCACCTTCATACGTAAGAGTTAGCATGAATATTGTGTTACTTCTAGATTTTAAATAATTACAGCTTGACACCAACAGTGTCCAGTCCTTTGTGGTACTAATTTGAATCCAGAAATATGCTAAAAATATTGTAGAATGTAGTAGTAGAATAGTCGAAGAAAAACAGACATTGAACTGAAAAGAATTGCATTGGGGGTTTAGTGGTTCGAGGTTTGATTCCATCCGCCATGTTCTTTCTGTGACTTAGGGGGTTTCCTCAAGGTTCTAGAGTTTCCTTCCCAGTCCAAAGATATAAATTGTCCATAGTGTGTAAATAGGTGTGTGACTGTGTCTGGGGTGTCCCTTGCTTTATTCCCCAAGTCCCCTGGTGCCCCAAGTTCTTCTGGTTACTCTGGCAATTCTATATAAATTCGATAAATTCTTCAAACACTGAAGAACCGGTTCTTTAGAAAGGTTCTGGGATGGACGGATGGAAAACATAATCCGTAGCAGCTATTAGTGCAGCCATGAAAATCATTGATCAAGAACATAATCCACATTGCAAGGACCTTCTTCCTCATAGTGAAAAAGGTTTCACTAAAATTAACCCCAGTGGACACCAAACCTCGAGGTATTTCACCAAGTGTGATCACCTGACTCACCTGATCACCAAGACTGTCACCAATCGGTTACATGAACTTAGAGTCTAAGTTCCGCTACTCTTATGACTATTAGTGGTGGTGGTATTGGTTCCACTAATAAAAAAAATACAAAGATATTCGTTTTCAAGAAGATCTGAGAAGATGATAAACAGATGCCTGTTTACACCCACTGGTATAAATTACTGCTGATTGTCTCAGACACTTCATGGTGGTTCCTCATCCATGAAAAACCTCAGAGAGATCTATAAAAAAACAGAGAAGCTACATCGCCCTCTAGCCCATCAGACCGTAAGAAATTTCGATTGCTTGCTCAACCTAGTAGCCTTCATAACAGCAGCAGTGGAGCTGTTGAGTTTGTTCCAAGATAGGCACGGTTGGGTTTTCTCTCAGAAACCCAGGCTTTCAAACAGCAGGCCAGTGATCAAGGTTATACAATGATCTCAGCAGCTCTGTGATGCATGAAGAACTCGCTTTTATTTAAATAAAGGACTCATACCAGTGCCTGTGCTGTGACAAACGCAACCATATTTAATCTTCTTGGTTGCTTTTTGTGCTTTATAAAGGAACGTGGATTTTATGATCTAACGTCATTGTATAATGGATACATAAAGGTCTGAAATAGATTAGACACTTTAGAGTTTTGCAAATAAAATCTCTGTCAGTGTGATTAGATCAGGAAAAAAAAAAAATTTAAATCAAATGGTACATACTGACACCTAGTGGCCTGGAGGAACATCACTGCACTTCGATGTTGTGCCAAAATAATTCTTGCATTGTATAGTTTTTAAATGCCTGTTTTTTTGTAATATTTACATTAATGTATAAAGTCATTTTCTTTGAAATCGCTTGATTTGAGAAAGTGATTCGATACAGGAGGTGGACCAATCACAGTGTTTTATGTTTTGGAGCAGTTTTTTTTTTAATCTGACCTGAAGTGCAAACTGAGCCAAACTAAACAAACGATCTCAGGAAGCACATGTTAGCCTTAAATGTCCTGAGTCGGTAGCTTTCGAAATGATACGGGAGACCTGACTCGTGGAAGAGAACCAGCCAAGAAAATCAAAGAACAAAGAAGAAAGAAGAAAGAAAATCAATAAAACAAAATATTGAATTTTTAACTAAACTTTTAAGTTAAGTTTTTGAGTTTTCTTTCTTTGTTTTTGGTTTGTTTAATTGTGCGTAGTCTAAAACCGAATGAAACACTTTCACGTGATGGTCAGTAGTGATGTTTTTCTCTTAATCACTAATTAAATGTTCCTATTACAGCACTGAAACAACTACTACGGTGTCCCAAATCAAATAAACATGCAATCAGGAATTTATCCCCCATTTGGGATGCAACCTAAAGAAAGAAACAATATCTGTCGATGAGCGTCATCTTTTTATGGTCACGTGATCTAAACACGGTCCATGAGTGAACTTCAGTGGAAAGATTTCTGTGCTGTGGGTTAATGATGTGAATGCAGATATCTATCAGTCCTTTCTTTAGTCTCTGCTCCAAAAAACATCTTCAAAGGCAACTAGAGATCACAAATATTGGCCCCTTAAGACCACATGACTAACAGAAACACACACACTACAACAAGCATAAGGATCCTATCCCTGCTAACATTTCTACAACAGGGCTAATGAGGCAACTCCGGCACATACACTGACACAGCAGGAATCTCTCTCTCTCTCTCTCTCTCTCTCTCTCTCACTCTCTCTCTCTCTCTCTCTCTCTCTCTCTCTCTCTCTCTCTCTCTCTCTCTCTCTCTCTCTCTCTCTCTCTCTCTCTCTCTCTCTCTCTCTCTCTCTCTCTCTCTCTCTCTCTCTCTCTCTCTCTCTCTCTCTCTCTCTCTCTCTCTCTCTCTCTCACTCTCTCTCTCGACTTGCCTGCATCCTCACTGCCTCTGCTTTGAATTACAGGCAAAACATGAATGCTCAATTATTAATCGATGGAACGCAGAGAGGGGGGGTGGGTGGCTGGGTGGTGGTTGTTTGAGAGACATCTTCTGCATCATCAGCACAGTGCTGACTGAACTGGGTCACAGAAATATTCTTGCATTGAGCGTCAAAAACCCAATTCCCCTGTGGAAAGAGTCTGGGATAGACTACTGTGTGTGTGTGTGTGTGTGTGTGTGTGTGTGTGTGTGTGTGTGTGTGTGTGTGTGTGTGTGTGTGTGTGTGTGTGTGTAACATAGAAATAGGAAATAAGTGAGTGTATAACTGTAGGAAATAGGAAATAACTGAGTGTGCAGAGCCACATAGTTTCTGTTGTGATGTCATGAAGACTTTTAAAGATAATCAAAAGTATTAATGAAGTAATTAATTAGACAGACAGTAAAGGAAAGATGTGTGAGCTGAAGTAAATAAGCTGTTGTGGCAGTATGGCGGTGTGTTATTTTGCTGTGTGTGTGTACACCAGTATACAATGATGTATCACCAAGATCCACTACTGAATGTGTACACGCATAGACACACACACACACACACACACACACAAGGAGAGAGACAGACATACTCAGTCATACAAGCGCACACCCACACACACACACACACACACACACAGAGAGAGACAGACACTCACACACACACACACACACACACACAAAGAGGCATACTCAGGCATACAAACACACACACACAGAGACAGATATACTCAGGCATATACACACACACACACACACACACACACACAGACATATATACTCAGGCATACACACACACACAGTGAGAGAGACAGACATACTCAGGCATACACACACACACACACACACACACAGAGACAGACATACTCAGGCATACAAACTCACACACACACACACAGAGAGAATGACAGACATACTCAGGCATACAAGCACACACACACACAGGGGACGGTTAAACTAAATTAGGTCCTCAATGCCCATCTTGCAAGCATTAAACGACTATAACATTGTAATTGAAATTAAACTAGTAAAAGCTTATTCCTCTATATACACAGACTTGATGTATCGAACATAAAACCTATAATTAAATATAATTACGGCGCATGCAATGACAAGACTTTATGGGCATCACCGCTGCACAGAAATGTTGCAGCCTTTTAAATTAGCACAGTGTGTGTGTGTGTGTGTGTGTGTGTGTGTGTGTATGCACACGTTCGGCACCGAGACGTGCCCTGTGCGTTACTGTGCGGCTTTAAAGCCGAGAGCTAGTTAATAAAGCACAGTGCGGGTTTATCAGCGTGAAACAGAAGCCAGCTGCTGCTGCGTCCGAAATCGCTGAAGCCTCGGCTAGGGTTTAGTGTGCACTACATAGGGTATAACTTCAATACAAAGGTTGTAGGAGAACAACTTTATCTTGTCTGCACATGCTGTAAAGCAAATACTGTATATTTCTGCAAGCACATGGAGACACACACACACAACAAAGAACTCTGGAGTTTCAAGTCGTATATTCCCCTTTAGCTAATGAACAAAGGTGTAAGACAGACACACACACACACACACACACACACAAGAATTATCCTAAACTAGTAAAATCTTCAAGCGGAGATCCCCAATAAACCAATCAGGTGAAACGTGACAAAAACCAGGAGACTCATTTGCATCCCCTCCAGTATTTTGTCTCCCCATCTTGGACCTCCAGGTTCCCTGCGACCCTGTGAAGGATAAACACTACACTACAAAATGGATGGGGTACAAGATGTGAATTTTCCTACTGATACAGGTAATCCTGAGCGCACTATTCTGTTCACACACACACACACACACACACACACTTCCAATCTTCATCACAGCAGGATTTTGTTTAACATACCAGCCTCCATGTGTTTGCTCCACACATTAAGTGGAACAGTAAAAGGTTTCAGAACAGTGAGGCTAATGAAATGCTAATTACACACATAAAATAACATCACACACACACACACACACACACACACACACACACAAACACGTCACAACACGTATTGATTGTTACATTAATGTTTTCAGACATTTCATTTCTTTTTGGGTTTCAAGTCGTTTGTGTGTGTTTGTGTGTGTGTGTGTGTGTGTGTGTGTGTGTGTGTGTGTGGCCTCTAAGCTTGCTGTGAGAACATTACTGTGGACACACAAAGAACTGCTTCTTTACTTGATCAAATGAAGAGAAACAAAACTGAAGCCGCTGACATCCTCGTCACACACCTGTTACTGCACACTCTGTTAAACACACCTGAGTGTGACAACGATTCAGAGTCACCGGGGTCGACAGTACAGACAGCGTACAGCCGAACCGTGTGAATATCATCTCTATAAATGTTCATAACAGATTTGTGATTTTTTTTTTTTTTAAAGGATTTCTTTGTTTTCTTCCATTCATTTCATCAGTCATTCATCTTCAGAAGTCATTTTATTCAGGTTAGGGTCGTGCTGCATCCGGTGAGACCGGAACACACACACTTTCACACACTAGGGACAATTTTGCACTCGATTTCAATCCTAGTCTCAGTATGTTATTGGAAGAAACTGGAATACAGTGGAAACCCTCATGGACACAGGGAAAGAAGAGGAAACGGCAGGAATCAGAGCTCAGGATCGAACCGAGGACGCTGGAGACGTAAGACGGTAACACTTCATGCTGAGCAAAGCGTGTCTGTCTTTTTTTTTTTAATAAAAATGCATATACAAATTCAATGCAAGCGAAACTTTACTCATTTTTTTAAT
>NC_083472.1:22046468-22056468 GCF_030014155.1 Tachysurus vachellii
ATCTTTAGCTTCAAATCTGAATTTGTGGAGATTTTCTGTCCAATGTTCAAGACATTGTTTTGACTGTAAAACATTATGAAATATATCGTCGCTGTCGGGCGGAAACCTCGTATGTCCAAATTTGGTCAATTTCATATTTTTTCACATATCGATGCTATTGGTCAGTCCCCACGTGGGTCTGTTATTTTTACAAGTTATTAACCAATCTAAAGTCTTGAAAATAGCTTGAGCGCAAATCTCATAACTCCATTGGACACTTCAACTGTCCACCTCTTCTTCACTCCGTGGGAGAGCTTCACGGCATATTTCTCCTCAAGAAGAGTCGCAACGAATCAACACGTCTTCTGAGGTAAATGTCTTCAAAACACTGGGCTCAAAGAAAAAAAAAATCTTGACCCCCGCTAGTTCTGGTGCTCGTCTGAGGACAGGAATTTAGCGCAAGACAATCCACTGCAACACGGACTAAACCCTGTGCACTGCAGATAAGGTACAGCGTTTTTTTTATTTCCTGAAAAGTAATTTTTAAGGTTTTGGAGATACGAGGATTCCGCCCGACAGCGACGATATATTTCCTTTCGTAAACAATGCAGTCCACCGTGAGGTTCGCCGAGGTAAACACCATCACTCACCTCCCCCACACACCATCCTCACCCTTCCCCCCATTTCAAACACCACACACTGATAAAAAAAAAAAGAAACTTTTTTTTTAATTTGAGGTATGATTTTGAGTCTCACACAACACAACACATTTCTAACACAATAATAAAAAACAGAAACCAGACTCTGCTGGTGTTGAGAGTTCACATCAGTTCCCGTAACCGGCATTCCTGAGGACGCCTGTAGACCACCGAGGGGCCTCACATGCCTCAGGGTTTGGAATGTTCTGAAACACCCAAGTCATGCGGTTTGGTGTTGTTGTTCCTGAAGCTAATCCGGTGTGAGGACATCTCTGTAGATTTTTTTTCTAGATCGTTCCAACCTTCAGCGTTTGTCAAACCCAGACAAACAAATGCCCGTATTGTCAACGTGACCCGATAACTGATGGAAACGACTTTACCCACTTTGTTTATCTCCTGGCCCCACGTGCTAACACGTTAGACAATTAACAATAGGTACTGACAAGAAATGTTAAAGTGTATCAATAAAATTGTACCAAACTGATCAAATGTGGTGAGATTTCAACACGTTTTAGGCAAGACAAGGCAAGGCAAGTTTATTTGTATAGCACATTTCATACACAGAGGTCATTCAAAGTGCTTTACATAGAAATTAGAAAACAGAAAAACAGAAAAAAAATGAGAGAAAAAAAATATATATGTAAAAATAAGAGACACGATAAAATCATAATAAAAACAAAGAACAATTAAAAAAATAAAAAATTTGTGATTTTGATAAAAAACAGTTTAAAATATGTTAACAAGAATAAAACAGGAGTAAAAGTGATTTGGATAAAAAGTGCAGTCATTGTGAAGCAGCACGGTGCTCATTTAGTAAATGCAGAGTTAAACAGATGTGTTTTTAATCTTGATTTAAAAGTGTCTACTGTTGAAGCACATCTGATCTCTTCTGGAAGCTGATTCCAGTCATACAGTAGGTGGCGTAATAACTAAATGCTGACGCACCTTGTTTTGAGTGAACAGTTCTGGTATCTCTAACTGACCTGATCCTAATGATCTGAATAGTCTGTTTTAGAACAAACTGTCAATGAAACAGCAAAAAAGCTGATGAGAATGAAGACAAATAAAATTTCTAGTATTTTTAAAATGTGAAAAAATTCTTTTCCCATAGGGAAATTTTTGACGTGTCATTTTCATAAAAAAAATATATTTTTTTGTTTTAATAAAATTAATTTGAGTTAAAGAATGTTTCGGCCATATTTCTATTTATTTAATATGTTTGTTTATAACAATTTCCCAGAATAAATTTGGACATTTTCTTTTAATGGCTAGTTTTGACAACAGTCTTGAACTGAAACATGTTTCTCTTTTGCTCGGAGAAATCATTGAGAGAGAGAAAGACTGAACAATAGACATTACTAAACAGAGTTGAATACTAAATGAATTCCAAAGTTTCGTGGTGAATTCTGTTGAATGCTGTCGTGGACTCCACGGAATTTGGTTTTTGGTTGACGCTAACTGTAATTATTATGTATTCGCAGCTTTACGATGTCTTTAACTTGCAAAGTTTCACTATATCTAAGGGAAATATTGCCATTCCCATTAAGTTTGTTCTATTTGCATGACTGCATCTTTATACAACATCTATATAAATGCTTTACCAGCTACACGCTTGCCAAATTCTAGCCTTACTCTTTAGTTAGCTTCTATTCACAGCATCCATGCTTCCTGGTTCCCTTTTTAAGCAAAGATTATTTACTGAGCTTTAGTTAAAAGCATGAATTTCCATTTTAGGTGTAGGATACAGAATAAAAAAGCTCCCCAAGGCATTTTATTTATTTATTTTTTTGATGAAGTAAAGATGATGAATTGTGATTGTTTTGGGGATTTTATTTTTTTAGCAATCCCAATGATTTAGGATTTTTGTAACACCGGCAGGTTGTAAGTGATTTACAATTTAAATACAGACGTGCATGTTTTCGCTTTACATACAAATTTATACATTTATCCATTAATGTATTGTATTGCTAATTTTTGTAGTGTTGCGTTTCAAGACTTATTTTATTGTCATTGTACTGAGTTCAGCTAAATTAAAGCAGTCCTTACTTTATCTTTGGTGCAAGCTACAATTTTAAAAAATGATCTAAATGAATAATTAATGTATGTAAATTAACGTGCTATTTTATACAGCTGCAAATCGCACTGACTAGCACTAGGTGGCGACAAACACACAGTTAATCAATAATATAAACTGTATTTTAATGAACTTCATTCGAATGATTTCTTAAACTTACTAATTTCGTTTGCATAACCAAATTCTTGTGTATTTCATGTCAATAAATCATCACAAATACTTTCTAAAAATCTGTTCCCTTTGCTCCACTAGAGAGTTTATGAACTTCTGAAAGTGATGGTCTTCTCCAAAGTAGGTTTTACATGCATCTCTACCAGAAACTACACCATGTAAAAGATTCTGGGTGCATTTTTTAATACATCCCACTATGACACATTCTGACACACACACACACACACACACACACATATATATATATATATATAAAATATTAGCATACAAATATTCATCCTGTTCGGCAAATCCACAAATCCATCCACCCGCACATTTTTACCTTAGCTGATGTTCTCGTAGATTGGACAGAGCCTCCATACCGTGTAGATATGAATACACAATCTCCAAATCCTGCAGAGGAAACAGAACGAGAACAGAGATCAGTATTACTTCAAAACTCACAGAACACCACACACAGATACACACACACACACAGGCATACATACACACCTACACACAGAAATACACAAAGATACACAAACAGAGATAAACACACACAGAGACGCATGCACACACCCCAATAAAGTCACACAGAAACACAGAGCCATACACACAGAGCCACACACACAGGGCCACACACACACACACAGCCAGTCACACACACACAGAGCCAGCCACACACACACAGGCAGCCACACACACACACACACACACACACACACACACAGCCAGCCACACACACACACACAGCCAGCCACACACACACACACAGCCAGCCACACACACACACACACACACAGCCAGCCACACACACACACACACAGCCAGCCACACACACACACACACAGCCAGCCACACACACACACACACAGCCAGCCACACACACACACACAGCCAGCCACACACACACACACAGCCAGCCACACACACACACACACAGCCAGCCACACACACACACACAGCCCGCCACACACACACACACAGCCCGCCACACACACACACACCCAGCCCGCCACACACACACACACACCCAGCCCGCCACACACACACACACACACCCAGCCACACACACACACACACACACACACACACACACACACCCAGCCACACACACACACAGCCAGACACACACACACACAGCCAGACACACACACACAGCCAGACACACACACACAGCCAGACACACACACACAGCCAGACACACACACACAGCCAGACACACACACACAGCCAGACACACACACACAGCCAGACACACACACAGCCAGACACTCACACACACAAAGGTAACACACACACACAAAGGTAACACACACACACACACACACACAAAGGTAACACACACACACACACACACACACAAAGGTAACACACACACACACACACACTTCCATAACCTTCATTTACATTAGCATGAAGCACTTTACACACGCACACACACACAGTGGGTAAAAGGCCGCAGTCAGTACACTCTTGCGCTGTTATTGGGAGAGATTAAATGGAATTAGAGGACTGTTGAATGTACAGACACAGAAACAAACAGCACTTTAAGCAGCACGAAAACACCTCTGTGTAAATTTACTGAAATCAGAGTCTCCTTTATACGACAGAGGACACGTCACTGACAGCTAAGTATAAACATTCTGAAAACATTTAGCTCTTTTACAGCCACAGAATGAAAGACACTTTCCACACAGACTGTGGCATTATAAAACCAAGCAGAGGAAATTACTGCTTTCACTCACAACACACAACAACTCACCGTGAAGTCCTAATAAACTCGCTGTCTGTCGAGTTTTACACTTTGTAATAAAAAACTAGTGCTTTCTTGATGACGTTTATGTTACTTTTGTTACAAATCAAAAAAGTCTAACGTACAAAATTTAACTTGGGTTTATGTTGAGGGGATACAAACTTTTGCACTCAACTGTAAATACAAAACGATGTACACAAAAGCAATCAGGGAAAAAAACAAAAGGTTTGTCTCTCAAAATTGCGAAGCCATTTATATTATATGGTGCAGGACGTCTTACGGGATTAAAGGCATTTTGCAGGAAAAAAAAAAGAAAAGAGGAAAATCCTCTACATACACAAACATTCACTTGGGGAAATGAGCGGCGCAACAATGAGGCGAGTCACTGTGTGTGTGTGTGTGTGTGTGTGTGTGTGTGTGTGTGTGTGTGTGTGTGTGTGTGGGGCAGCACCACATAGTGCCCCCTGTCCTTTCACTATAGCCACACCACTCTACAGCACTGGGCCACCTTTGTGTTCACAAAGGCATGCTGGGGTAGCGGTGGGACAAAAGAGGCTCTGTCCTCACACACAGGCTCGAATTTAGCCTGCTCTCGGAGTGTCTATATTACATCCATACCCCCCCCCCCCCCACACACACACACACACACACACACACCTAAATGTTAGCATTTCATATTTCCTTGTAATATTCATCGAAATCACCAAATCTTTAAGTTACAAACCAAGTATTACGAGTAAACCAGGTCATTTTGCATAAATATGTTGGTTTATTCAACACTTTTAACTTTTAACTTGCATTAATGCAACATTTCTAGAAGGTTTCGACACAATGAGCTCAGATCAGATCACACGGTTAATCACGAGTCTGAGAAGCGTCTCAGCCTTTGTCGACATCTAGCGTCAGTCCACGGAAGTGCAGCACTTTATATCAAAGAGAAAACATGAACATTATTTGTTTTAGTTCACAGTTAACGTCCGTAACTCGCTCTGATTGGCTAAAGACATCTCTGATCGTATTGTGTTCGAATTCAGACAGTCATTAACTTATGGAACAATTTACAAATTGAGAGAATTGAGAAGATGATCATTAAGATGAAGGTCTCACTGGAGCTAAAGCTGGGATTTAAACTCAAAACCTTTTTTTTTTTCATTTTGCTTAATTCACAATACATTCCAGAATACTAATAATAACACAATAAAGCATTATAATGTCATAGTTGTTGGGTTTATAGTTTCATTTAATGCTGTGGAACATCCACAAATATAAATCATGTTAGTTCTCGTTATCACTTATGTTATAGCAGCGATAAACGCTCCTTCACAAACCAGTCACTATTTCTCTCTCTTTCACTTTCTCTCAAATAAAAAAAAAAAACAGCTTTATTTCTAACTCGTACAAAAGGCTGCCAATAAAATCTCCTTCCATTAAGGTTTGTTTTTGTTAAAGCAAACGTATTTAGAACCACTAGATTATGCGGTTCATCCATCAAAGACATCCATGTGTACATGCTTTTACTCTAGAAACAATGAGCACATGTAAACATCAATCTGAAATTTGCCTTGAAGCTGTATTTGCTGTCAAAGCTCATTCTATTGAGCGTTAATCAACAGACCTGAGAATCGGACTCTGTTCTGCTGTTAAAACCCTGATGAAATTCAGCCCGATTCTAATCGACGCCTAATAAATCTCAGGTTGTAACGAGTTCCAGATTTTAAAGGCATTTAATTAAACTATTTATTCATTGTGTTCCTGAGTGTCGCTAACGGTAACCGTTGTCTAAAACAAATCTCAACAGGAGATAAATCTGTATTGAAACAATGTGGCACAATTGCACAGATTAGCCGCTAGATGGCAGTCACATCTAGCTTTCGTCTCAGTGCTTAAGAGTTTGCTGAATGGAATGAAACAGAAAACAGAAAAGAAAAAAAAAGATTTCTATTTCTTCCAAAAAATGCTTCTGAATACAACATGGAAAGAATGTATGGAACTCGGTTTCTTTAGCTCTGACGTCCGTAGCTTACATTCCACCTCACTTCCTTCTGCTCGCTCACAGAATAATAACAGGAGGCAAACTCGTCCTCGACCACGAAACCTGTGTGATGTTTTTTCTGCTCTCTGAAGATTATATGTATAATAATAATAATAATAATAATAATAATAATAATATCAATGATACATCCAGTGCCTTAAAGACGTACATGTTTGTCTAGTGAGCTCAGAAGGTGTCTGATATAAACGGCGCTGCCTTCGGTCAGGTCACGAGATCAAGCAATTATTCCAAACACTGAAACGAGGTAATTGCCTGGGCTGTAATTACGAGCCGAGCGATACTCAAGAGCACAAAGAGCAGAAGACGGTCGCACAACACGCCCGCTCTCAAACTCCTATCCACACACACAAACATTTGAGAGGAGTTTTCAGCATAATACACACTATTCACAACACCCTGTTACTGATAGTGTTACATATAGCAAGGCCTCGAACTTACATTGGCTTAGATAACTATTCACCTTTCATGAACATTTCCACATTCTGCCGTGTAACAACCAGGAACTGAACTGGGATTAGACCTCATACTAGACCTCATCCTACTCCTTTATAAAACCTAAGCCATGATTGATACCAATCCACAGCTTGAATGTAATAGCTTTCTGTAGTGTTTTTATGACCATGATCGTGTTTGTTTAGGCTCTCGAACAATCTCTAGGTTCTTCCAGGAACTGGTGTATTTATATTGAGAGCCCATGACACTTTATTTACACACAGGTCTATCTTCATTTAACTATCACTTTTAATGGCAACTGGATGCACCAGGGGGTAAATACACGTGTTGTTTAGGGCTTTTCTTCTTTTATTGGTAAAGCATGATATTCAGCCCACATCCGTATGGTACTTTGTTTAGATTCAACAATCAATTTCCATTTTAGTTCCTGGTTGTAAGGGGGGTGAATACTTATGCACGTCAGTCTAGAGGCATCGAACCGATCCCGCGTCCTTTATACGTCTCACGTTCAATAACGACTTCTCGAGCTCCTCCGGGACAAAACGTGTTCCGTGCCCCGCGATTGGTCAAAGACAGAAAGCTAAGAACCTTTCTTAAGTGGCCGCACCTAATTGGCCCCTCTCCTCCCCCAAGGCCCGGCTGAGATCACCATGGTAACAAGACGAGCAGCTAGACCCTTAGAGACCAAACAGAGAGGGGGCTGTTGAAAACCCAAAGGACGAGTGCATCACTTCAGCAAAGACCCGTGTGTTCAGGCAAGCTGTTGAGAAGCTTCCCAATAGTGCGAGTAGTCCTTCAACACAACTCTAACACAAAACCTACACAATTAAATTCATTCATTACAAAATGGTACAGCTGGAAAACTTTATTTTTTTAAGTATTTATTTCGTTTCTGATCGAAACTTAAATGTGATTACTTGGCAACTAGACGGAAATGAACGACCAAAGGTCACGACACGACGCTAGAGCTATCACGGTAACCATGACAACCTTCGTCTTAAACATCAACAAACTAGATGGCAAGGGGATTTTTATTATTGTGTTGTGAGACTGAATAAAGGGCTACACTGCTTATAATGCATAGATGACTTGCTTAATGAAGCTTCCTGCATATTATAGATAGATAGATAGATAGATAGATAGATAGATAGATAGATAGATAGATAGATAGATAGATAGATAGATAGATAGATAGATAGATAGATAGATAGATAGATAGACAAACAGCTAGATTGTCAGACAGACAGGCTAAAAAATAGACAGGAAGGCAGACAGACAGATAGATAGATAGACAGACAGATCAACAAACAGATTGTCAAACAGACAGCCAGACAAACAGATGGACAGGCTAAAAAAATAGACAGGAAGACAAAAAGACAGACAGACAGACAGACAGACAGACATGTTCTAGTGTAGAGAAAAGTCTACCTTTATCTTACAAATCCTTAAAATGAATAATTTCCCCTAGAAATAAATATAGTGTAAACGTGTATATTTGTAAAGTAAAGTACATTGTAAAGTTATTTGTGTTTTTTTTAATAAATGTATAATTTATAAATAATAAAGTAAAATAATGTAATGTAATGTTATAAATGTAGCTTCATGCCTCAGCAGGCTTACGGAGGTTACTGTGTCCAGAGCCGTACTGTATCTCTGTTCTGCTCTGACAGCTCTCTCATTAGAGCCGTTTATCTTCTCACCACATGGCTAATTCTGCTAAGCTAACAGCCTTCATCTGCCAGCCAGACGACTACAGCGCTTAGCAAGTCACGTTAAAGCCAACCGGTCTGTTTAAAAAACTTTATCCAACTAAACTAAATACTTTATTTTATTGGGTCAATTCCTTTTGACAGTATTTTAATTTCGAAGAGACTATTGAACATGATATTTCCTGATCGTCTGCATTTTTAGCTAAGAACGAAAACAAGCATAAAATTAGCATATACGGCACGTCCCAAAAGAAAACGCACTTTTTCTCGCTTAAAAAAAAAATAATTAAATATCTGTTTACTGGATAACAGAATCATGTGATCCAGGAACGTGTGTAGAAAATAACCGTTGTAGATGGTAATGAGAGGAAGGCTATCAAAATACTAATAAAATAAACATTACACCTCATGCCAGGTTTATTAACATTAACTTAACTCATCACTGCTTTGCGTCTGGGGATGTTACCATGGTCACAACTAACAAACTTGACTAGCTTGATTTTTCTATATTTGATTTATTAGTGAAGGTGAAATAAAGGTCGATGAGGAGGTTGTTTGTTAGCCTTCATTGTAGCTTCGGCGACATCAAGCTGCATCAAACCCCCCAAAAAAAGGATAATAAAAATAGATTTGTGGGGTTTTTTTTTGTATGACTATAGATTGAGAAATATTTTTAGAGACAAATCAATGAATAATATCAGGATCGCCAGAGAACTTCAGCTGAATCCTGTACACGTATTATCATTGAATTTCTTTTGCATCGCAGTTGCACTATTTAAAGAATAAATTTAGCTCAGAAGTTGCTAAACCTTCAGCTCTATTTTTTCCTTGACTAAACGCTTAAAACTGATTTTGGCTTCAACGGTCAACAAATTGTCGCTTTTCCTTCCAGCGAATGCACAAACACGTCCTTCTCGACGAAAAAGTTTTGTGCTCTTGAACACATCGTAGATCCGAATTTGAAAGAATACAATGCAGCACTTTTTTTCTTCTTTTTTTTAATTAAACCCCAGAGACCGGTCTGCTTGACGGAAAGCGGCTTGCGGTCAGCTGAGAATAGAAGTCCTCTTGGGAAAGGGTGCAAACGCTAGCGCTGATGCACTAAAATGCTTTTGTTATTAGCTCAGA
>NC_083472.1:22061468-22086468 GCF_030014155.1 Tachysurus vachellii
AAAATCTTAAGTTTAATAAAATAATTCAATTCAATTTAGAAATTTTAAATAATAATTAAAGTTAAAAAATTATACATTAAATAATAATAAAGAAATAACGACTACAAAAAAGTAAATTAATAAATAAATAAAATTATAGTAATAAAATAAATATACATAAAATGTGTTATTTATTATTCAATGTTAATATACTGTAGCTAAAATAAAACAAATATATATATATATATATAAATTTAATATATATAAATTTTTTATTGTTTTACATTTATTTTTAGTTTTTTTTTAAATAATAAAAGGAGACCAAGTGGATTGATGATAACCAGTGAGTTATAAACTATTTTAAATGTTAATTATGTCGTTATTTAATTGTGATTTTCTCTTTAAAGTGATTCGCCAGTGTACAGGATCTGATTCAGCATCACTTTCTTTCTTTGTTTCCTTTTCACATCCTTATCAGAAGGAACAAAGACGCAAAGAAATGAAGAAAACACAGGCCAAAAAATAAAAAGAGGAATCGTAATTTGAGAAATGGGACGCACCATTCATCTTGGAATGAGTGCACATGAACACATCGTCTCTTTATACAGACATCTGAGATGTGCCAAATTTTTCACAGCGTATAAAATAAAAGCCTTGGTTATGTTCGCTGACGACAGGAAACACACAGGATGACCGAGCCGAGCAGATCTGACTTCGCTCCAATTGTTTTACAGCAAAGATCTCTCTTGCTTTTTTTATTTTTGGCCTTGTGTTTTACTAACTGTTCTGAGCTAAAGGTGAGATCTTTCCTCACGGTCTGATCCATGAGTGAAAGCAATTTCTGTTTTGTGGGAGAAAACATTCAAGGAACGTGAAGCTTTTTGACCTCATCACATCGCTGGGAACGGAGCCAAGTAAACTCGGCAGATAACATTCGCTCTTTTAGCTTCACATAAACTAAACCAACACTGGTGCAAGACTCAACACAGTCTTATTACATAACACACAAATGTAACTGGGGCAATTTCCAAGAATAAAGCAGACAATAAAAAGATGCTATCTGAAAGCAGGGGACAACAGAAAGAAGTTTGAGGGCTATATAAATATATAATATAAATATATTATATAATATAATATAAATGTAAATACACACACACACACACACATATACATATATACATATACATATATATATATATATATATATATATATATATATATATATATATATATATATATATACACACACACACACACATATACATATATACATATACATATATAGTGAGCGTCACACAATATAATAATAATCAAAAGTCGACTGGTTTTCTAAATAAATAAGTTTTTAATTTTCCTTTCCATCCAACCTACATACTGCTTTAAATAACATAATAAAGACTTTATGTAGCTTGGTAGCAAACCTGCCAATTCATTTCATCTAGCAACCATGACTACTGGCTTACACAATATGAGTTTACTGCTAGATCAACAGCTAGCGGACATGGCGAACTGTTAACTACATAAGAGTTGGCCTCCCTTTAGCTAGCATGCTAGCACCTTGACTTTGTAGTTTGCACAATATAATAGTTACAAGTTCTCTCTCTTTACAGCTAAGCAGGCTACTGCTTTACATGACATATAAAAGTGTAGCTAATGTTAGGTAGATAAAACAGTTAGCCAAGTTTGCTATGAAGCTATGTAAATTTTTATTAACCTTGACTAGCACTTTAGTGACAATAACAGTTCTTTATGAACAATATATAGCATCTTTCTTAAGTTTAAAATGTACCCCATAGTTTACTGAATGTTATGTAGGTAAAACATGTTTGCTATCAATCTATGTTGGACTAATTTTGACTAGCCGACCTTGACTAGCCTTGTAGTCATGACAACAGCAAAAATACAACAAAACATTCGTGCTCAAAGTGTTACAGTGTGAAATAAACGTACATAATTAAAATGAAGTCCAAAATAATATAATAAAAATTAGCAAATAATAATGAATATAACAAAAATAATAGCAGTGAAAGAAAATAAGATAACCTTTATAGGTATAAAAATAATGAAAAACAAACACGGCAGTAAATGCAAGCTAAATAATAAAAGCTAGCTAGAATTGAAAATGTGTTTTAAGGTCTTTAGTAGATAAAGGTTAGCTTTCGTTAAACTGGGTGCCATTTTAGAAGTAAAGCCTCATGGTAAATCATACAGGCTAATACCTTTAACAACATTAGGGTTGTCATAATTTTATCTAGCTTACTAGCTACCTTTTGGCTACTGAATACCACAACATAATAGCTTAATGTTAGGTAGCTTGCTTTACCGTCGTTTAATTACATAATACTAAGCATTAATACTAATACTTAAATAATAAATAATACTAATATTAGCTAGCTTATTTAAAAATTTGGCATGAGGCTAATGTTGGATAGAAAATTTTAGCCAAGCCCAAACTTAGCTTTAGACATTACCTCAGAATTGCTGTGGTAGCTAGCTAGCTAGCTTTACATTAATTAATTAGCTGAAATAAAATGGTGTGCCTTTATTTGGGGTTCAATTAATTTACACATGCTAATAGTTAAACTATGTGTTCAGTGCTAGCCCGAATGTGTGTAAACAAAGTTTTCAGACTGGGCATCCAGGCACACAATTAGCCCGCAGGCTACGTTACTGATTTAAAAGTTAGCATAGGCAGAAATTATAACAGTCGCCAGGGATCTGAAAGGTCAAGCCCCGAAGGCTCCAGACGCAACTATGGCGTTTCTGCTTGACCTAAAACATAATTAACAAACAGAAAATGGGCTAATGAGACAACCCAAGGACAAGTCAGGGCACACTGTACCCGTCCTTTTTCTTCCCTCAGAGACTCACTGCACAAATCAGACAAAAAGACCAAAACTCTGTCTGTGCTTTCAGTAAATAAACCCATTTTATTATACTTTTAATGGCTCTCAGTCAGTCCTGAGATTTCTACTACAACATTCAGTTATTTTCTTTTTAATCTGTAACATTTAGCCAAGTCAAAATAAAGGACAAGTGCAGTTCCTCCTCCTCTTGGAGCTGTTTAGGTTCTTTATAAAGCACCTCGGGTTGCTGAGGAACAGCCAGACAAAGCATTGAGCTTCAGAGTATTCAAACTATTTGGCTGCGTAATGGGGTTCAAAGTCTGCTTCCTTTAAAAACAACCAAAGCACAGAATATAAATCAGAGACACAGACGCAGAGCAGAGCGAAACCATTTAATGTGCAGAAAAATCAATCAAACCTCCTATTAATGCATCTTAGAAAATAAAAAGATTGGAGTAAATGATATCAAGCATTAGATCAAATAACCAGATCACGAGTACTTATTTTGCCTCAATTCAGTAAGTTTTTTTTTTTTATTTAATTTATCTTGAATAAGCAGGATTCAACAACGTCTAGCAAGACGTTCTACACAAAAACAAGGAAATAAAGTCATGCCTTAAACATCTGAGCTGGATCACATGACATAAGCATGGACATGCTTCTGTTCTTATGCAACCGATTCGAACAACTCATCTTTTATGTTGTTAAAAATTAAAAATGCAATGAATTAGTTCAAAGGTTCAAAATTAACATAGCTGGTGACTAACATGTTAATACCTGAAGGATAGAACACCGAAAAAGACGACGACGAAGAAGCCTTTTGTTGACAGTTTAATCACTCATAGTGCTTTATTTTTTTTTTTAAATAAAGAACATTGCATTTTTTACATTCATTTACATCTGCTATAACGTAAGAGATAGCAAGAGCTAACTGTAATTGTGACACAGAAGCCGCTTGGAGTCAGGTGAAGGGTCATTTATTAGTGCACACACGGTGTAAGTAATAAAATAATCAAGTTGATTGAGTCAATTGATTAAGCTAGTTCAGCTAAATCAATTGAGCTGAACCACCTCAGTAAGACCACAGCATTTACTTGGTACACCGTCTACAAACACCAACTCCTACAATAACCCACCCAGACTGACTGTGTGGGAGCCA
Organism: Tachysurus vachellii; assembly: GCF_030014155.1. Taxonomy (NCBI): domain Eukaryota; kingdom Metazoa; phylum Chordata; class Actinopteri; order Siluriformes; family Bagridae; genus Tachysurus; species Tachysurus vachellii. The sequence goes on from NC_083472.1 coordinate 22,065,453, forward strand.
TTTTATTCTCTTAGTCCCGCCCCTGGATCTAACCATTCTAAAATTGGAACTGGTTCTCTCCTCTAACTATAGGAACATGGGCAACAATCATTGGCAACAACATATACATTAATGAAAATAAATAAACACAAACGCACAATTCAACACATGTCCAACCACCATTAAGACTTTCAACACCAAAACAATAAATTTTTATACAGGCATGAACTGGTGACCCATATGATGTCACACAAAAATGGCTGCTCAGCATGTTAAGTGTATAAAAGTCCCAGGTTGTATATTGCACAGGTTTGGTTCAGGACAATGGAAGCTGGTGAGTGTTTGCAATCTTTGTGTGTGTGTGTACTGTATATGTGTTGCCCAATAAATGATAGTAGTGATAGATGAAAACTTGTGTCTGTGGTTATTTCAAGTCAAAGTGCCTTGACAGGTCCTCAACATTAAATGCAACTCTAACAGGATAAATATCAGGAATAACAGGAATAAAACGCTGCCGTTTAATTATTTTGCAGTTACGTTTTTAATTCCTCCTAAATAATTTAGCATGCTAATAACCAGTCTGCTATATGTGACATGTTACAGTACATGCCAGAAGATGGTTCAAAAAGTAGTTGTTGGTTATTTTTTTTTGAAAATATGTTTGAAAAAAATTGCAAAAGAATTTAATGTAAAAATAAAAATCGCTAAATCAGCTTTAAATGAAAAATCAAAATCAGCTCATTATAATAAAATTATAAGGTCATTACTTTAAAGGGACGGGCCCAATCATGATTATAAAATTAACCCAATTGATCACAAGAAGTAAAAACAGTGATATAAATCCACTTTTTAAAGAACTCTGAGCAACCCAGTCTCGTTGAACTGTTTCTGTTGATTCTGTGCTCGTGAAAATGGAAAGCGTTGTGTTGTGATTTCTATCTTGTTGCTTCTGGTTGATTGAGGAATCCTGAGTTCTAAGTTTTGAAACTTACTGTTTACAGAAGAATCACTGAGCATGTGAAGAAAACACAACGCTATTTCAGCTCGCATCCTCAGGATATGGCCCACAATGGCGACACTACAGGAAGTGAGGTCAAATTTCTTTGCACTGTGGACTTCCTCATGACTGCTAGTGTATTGGATCCTCAGCGAGGTTTTTAATATTGCAAATGACTCGGTTGACCCGGAAGGAAGGATCAGATCCGGAAACATCCAGTGTAAATAAGTAAAATAGAAATTTATTTTACGAGTCAGAGATGAGCTCAGGGGAGACTTGGGGTCAGAAACGAGGATTTATCAGTGTGAGGTAGAAAATGGGTAGCTAGGCCTGTAAACAAAAACAATAAAAAAAAAAAATTTCAAAATGTAAATGTAACTACACTGCCGTATTTACCTTTATTTCCTCTTAGGAACATCAACGTATTAGACGTACATGTACAAGGTAGAGATTAAACAAAGGACTCCAGAGTTGCTACAGAAAAAAAAAAACGATTTAAAACATTCTTCTCTTATTAATTTTCAAATATAAATAATGACGTAGAACCATCCGTGAAACCAAAATGTCTAAGTGTGTTTAAACAATTAGTTAGTTAAAACATCAGTAACACACAACTGAAGTATTTACTTCATGATTTGTCAAGTCATAGGATTTTGCTGTTGTTTGGTTGATTTAATTAAATTAAGTAATTTAATCCAGTTCTGAGGATCATGCCAAGTATTTCTGCGCGTCTTCTCTTAGGCTGTGTAAATTTTTGTGCTTCTTCTTCTCTACAAGCTTCACATTTCCACTGATTGGCACTCTGTGATTTTCCCCCTCCACCCTTCCGAATGTCGTCCTTTCCAGACATTTTTATCTTACTCTGATTTTGATTACATCTGACGAGCGGTGTTGATTTTAACAGGTCTCTCTTGTATGCTAGCCCACACTAATTCACTCGTTCCAAGAGGCTCTCCTTGCCTGATCTTCAATCAAACATCGCCCTTATTAGCATAATTATCAACTTCTGCACCGGTTACACAAAACCGGCCATTATGCATCACAGCTGATTATTCAAGACATTAATATGCTCTCAACTCGGAGGCGTTCACGAGCCACGCTAACGACACCCACACTGCAGGAGCGGCCTAGCACCGGGGCTGGAAATGACAAAACACTATAACGCAACAGAAGAATGGCACAATTTAAATACTGATAAAGCTGGTACACGAGTGCCGTGCATCCGCAAAAGCATTAGCCTGCATTGTATCAGCAAGTCACCCGTTTTTTAATAATAGTAAAATAGAAAATTTAACTTATTATCCTTCCATAGATACATTTAATGCTGTGATCTGAAGTTGCTGTTCTAGAAAATAAATCAGCAGCTTCTGACCAAATACAACAGAGAATTCGGAGCATCCCGCAATATAATCAGAGCTACAGAGGCCAAGATAATACCAGGCTAAAGATTAACAAACATGGGTTCAGCCTTAGCTTAACTCTGGTTATTACTTGCAGTACCAGCATTTTTGGCTGGCTGTGTAAAATGTGCGATTCAATCAGATAAATCCGCTACTGTAAAAGATTAGCACTCTAATCAGGAATTCTAGGCAATAAAGTTGTAAAGCAGATCGTTCTCTGTGGATTTACTGTCCTGCATCCGTAATTCTGTTTGGTTGCTTTAGTGATTTGGTGCTTTTTCTTTTAATGAAGAAAAAAAATTACACTCAAATTGTTTTACAGACTTTTTTTAATAATTTTTTTAGCATTTTGTAAAAAGGGGTGTGACCTGTGTGAGAGTCTGCGTGAAGGAGGTGTGGCCTTTGTGTGTGAGTCTGAGTGAAGGAGGTGTGGCCTTAGTGTGTGAGTCTGAGTGAAGGTGATGTGGCCTTAGTGTATGAGTCTGAGTAAAGGAGGTGTGGCCTTTGTGTGTGAGTCTGAGTAAAGGAGGTGTGGCCTTTGTGTGTGAGTCTGAGTGAAGGAGGTGTGGCCTTTGTGTGTGAGTCTGAGTGAAGGAGGTGTGGCCTTTGTATGTGAGTCTGAGTAAAGGAGGTGTGGCCTTTGTATGTGAGTCTGAGTAAAGGAGGTGTGGCCTTTGTGTGTGAGTCTGAGTGAAGGAGGTGTGGCCTTTGTGTGTAAGTCTGAGTGAAGGAGGTGTGGCCTTTGTGTGTAAGTCTGAGTGAAGGAGGTGTGGCCTTTGTGTGTGGGTCTGAGTGAAGGTGATGTGGCCTTAGTGTGTGAGTGAGTAAAGGAGGTGTGGCCTTTGTGTGTGAGTCTGAGTGAAGGAGGTGTGGCCTTTGTGTGTGAGTCTGAGTGAAGGAGGTGTGGCCTTTGTGTGTGAGTGAGTAAAGGAGGTGTGGCCTTTGTGTGTGAGTCTGAGTGAAGGTGATGTGGCCTTAGTGTGTGAGTCTGAGTAAAGGAGGTGTGGCCTTTGTGTGTGTCTAAGTGAAGGAGGTGTGGCCTTAGTGTGTGAGTCTGAGTGAAGGAGGTGTGGCCTTAGTGTGTGAGTGAGTAAAGGAGGTGTGGCCTTTGTGTGTGAGTCTGAGTGAAGGAGGTGTGGCCTTAGTGTGTGTGTCTGAGTGAAGGAGGTGTGGCCTTTGTGTGTGAGTCTGAGTGAAGGAGGTGTGGCCTTTGTGTGTGAGTCTGAGTGAAGGAGGTGTGGCCTTTGTGTGTGAGTCTGAGTGAAGGAGGTGTGGCCTTTGTGTATTTTTGATCACCTTTGCCTTAATCTGAATGCAAGTTAAATGCATTTAAGCAAAAAAAACAAACAAGGTCCCCTGAGGTTCTCTGATATCTTCCAGTTTCTACTTTCCTTAGCTCACGATTAGTCTGTGTTTAATATAAACTCTCCATAAAAGAATCTTGCTTAATGGGGCAGAAAAAAGAAAGAGATCTCAGGCACATCTTCCACACAGTGGGATTAGCTAATTGGGCTTATGAGGCACTGGGTTTTAAAACTGCTTCAGTCACACACTGGGGCTTAAAGTGACACAGCAAAGCTTGGCAAACAAGATCAGCAAAACTAAATTTAGACCCACAAAGCCTTTAGGTAAGCGACAGAGTGAGAGAGCACATGTGAAGGGTCCATCTGGAGTCTAAACAAAAGTACGCATTTCAGTTTCCTTTTAAACCGCAAACTGGGTTTCGGAAAATGTGGCAACGTGAAAATGTTAGCGCAACACAGCAAACTTCTCTGACACTCCGTGTGGAAAAATACTTTGTCGTGCGAATTGTTACTACGTATAACGAAGTATTAAAATTTCATATCGAGATTTTATCTAAGCTTTCATCACTGTTTAGAATGTAATCATTTTAAGTCACTCATTCAGTCATGCATTACATCTCAGTCTCACGACATATCCAGAGCACCGGCTGCAAAGCAACACACACACACACACACACACACACACACACACACACACACACACACACAAAAAAAAACTATGCGCATGAGAGAGGCATGGCCTTTGTTTTTCAGTTCCAGTGAAGGAGGTGTTGCCTGCAGGTTCAGTTAAGAAGGCATGACGTGTGTGTGTGTCTGTCCGTCTCAGTGAAGGAGGCGTGACCTTTGCGTCTGTCTAAGCAAAGGAGGTGTGGCTTTTGCATCAGACCCAGTCAAGGAGGCGTGGCCTTTGTGCTTGTCTAAGTAAAGCAGGTGTGGCCTTTTGTGCGAAAGTCACAGTAAAGGAGGCCTAGCGTGTGTCATTCCCAGTGTTGGAGGCGTTCGCTTTAGTGTCAGTAAATATGGCATGACTTGCGTCAGTCACTTTCAGTTATAGAGGCGTTTTTTTTCCTGTATGCTTTATTTTTTGTCTTGTTTACCTAGTTAAAATGTAAAACAGATAATGAATAACCTGTTAGCAAACAAAATGTGTCTATCAATGGTTAATATAAACATTCATATAAATAACAGAGCTCACTGGAGTAACTGCACAGATAGACATTCATCATGTTTAACTGAAACGTGGTCAAGCTACGCATTCATGTTTATAGACTTTTAATCGGTGTAAAAGGCCAAACGGCCTGCGCTATGGAGATCAGAGGCCTGAAGAACTTACACTACCATAAAACCGCAAGCAATAAACATAAGACCTCACACATGGGGGCATATCTTATCTCGCTGTCGGCACTGTATCCTCTGACTCGGTCAGGAGCTATGAACGCCGGTGATGCTGTAACAAAACGATGATTGTGTATGATTATGTTTTGAGTAGCAAATTATCCATCTCGCATGTATGCAAGTAAAGACACGTCCCTCAGCACTCGCTACTCAAACAAGTTCTAACCTGGGAATGTGGGTCAAGCGTTTCCAGAGAAATGTAGCAGCAATGAAAAAATTCCGTAGTAAAATAATGAACAATGGGGTACCACGGTGAAGTTGATTATATTCCAATAACAGCATGACCTCCAAGTGTTTTACTCCTCGGTTTTAGATCACAGCAATCTGGCAACTTGTATTTATTAAAAGTAAACAGCAGATGTTACTTTTGGAACCTCCATAACACAATGTCATCAGAATGCTTGTTCGTTCTTTCTAACCTTTGGGATGTTGCTTCACATTAAACCATAGTGGTGGTGGTGCAAGACATAACCAAAGATGCCAGAAAGACTAAAAAAGACCTAATAATCTTATTAGCACACAAATCTGACACAAATATGAGGTTAGAGAATGAAAGATTGCCAAATGAGACTCGATTCTGATTGAGATGCTTACGACTGACATTAAACCTTTGTCTACACATAACTGCACAACCATGCGGAAACGTAGCTCTATACGTTCACGAAGAGCTGGAAGAAACATGAGCTCATGAGTGTGGCGTTCTGAATGGCTGCCTGCCATCGTCAGTGATGAAGTGGAATCCAATACCAGGCTCGTGTGTCCGCGTTAAGACTGCCAACATCCAAAACCTACAGCATGTGGGACGCCAGTATTGGGAGGCCAGAAAAGGGTTTCAAAATCTTCCATTGTATTCATTTTAAGCTCGACTAAAATAGCTAAAGGTGCTGGAGCGAATCAGAATGTTTTAGTTGCCATGCAGAAAAATACAGAACAATAGCTGTGTCCAAATATCCCCACCACTTTACTATACAGCAGGTGAAATGCATTACGCATAAGGAGTTGTAGGTAGGAAAGAAATACCTGACTGACCTTCTGCTTCCTCTAAAATTCTGCAGCACAGAACCAATGCACAATGCGCTATCCCATAACGCAACAAAACTGATGTGAAAGAGCCCTTAAAAATCAATCTTTTTAAGTACAGCTATAGCTTTAAAGAAGGAAAAAATGGTTGCGGGCTTTGCAGTTGAGCTGACATCATAGGTCACATGGCAACAGCAAGAGAATATAGAACATACGGATTGTATTTATATCACACATACTGATCAGTACGTACTCACATTTACGATGTGAATTGAATGTAGTATAAAGTTAATCAAATGCTGTTAATGAATCAAATGTGATAGGAAGGAAGTAAAGTAAACGCAGTAGTAATAAGAGCGAATACTGTTGGATGTGAAATGAATGTAGTAGGAAATGAAGCAAATGCGGTATTAAGTGAAGCAAATGGATTATGTAGTGTATCAAATGCAGTAGGTTATGAATCGACTGCGGTAGGTAGGGAATCAAATTCTGTAATGAATTAAATGCAGTTGTCACTTTCCCGATATATAAACTTTTTTCCCACGCTTTGAACCTTGCGGCTTAAACAATGACGCGGCTAATATATGGATTTTTCAATTTTTTTTTTTTTTTTCAAAAAACACATTCTGTGACGTGCTCAGTTTTTTTGGCAGCATGAAGCTTTCATTAGACCAATGAAATTGCCGAACGGGTTAACTCCGACAACGAAGGAGATGACTTCAGTGGTTTCAGAGCACAGGAGGAGGAAGATAGTGACCAATGACTTTCTTGGTAGGCTACAGTTTACTGCAAATTTTTTATTTATTGTTACAAGCCGTGTTTCGTTAAAGCCTGTGTAAAGTTAAAAGGTAGGCCAATGAGCAGAAAGGGGTGGGTCTTGTCAATATGGGCGGAGAGAGTGTTCAGTGCGCATGTGTGACATTAGCAGAAAGCGGTTTTAACATTGACGTGGAGGATAAAAACAAAGAAATAAAGAGAAGAAAGACTTACGATAAGGTAAGAAGTAGGACGTGTTAATATAGGATCAGCTTTCCAACGCTGGAGAGAACTGAAGGAGCAGGAAGTTGGTCACATATTCACAGACTGGAGTTTCCCGAGTCAATAACTCCTGAGCTAAACGCTGTTACTACACAAATAACACCTCTTTTCTATCGTAGTAATGTAGAGACGCAGCTACAACCGTGTTTTGTGTAGTAACATCGTTTAGCCTTTCTTTGCTTTCTTTCTTTGTTTTTATCCTCCATGTCAATGTTAAAACCGCTTTCTGCTAATGTCACACATGCGCACTGAACACTCTCTCCGCCCATATTGACAAGACACGCCCCTTTCAGCTCATTGGCTACACGTTTGTTTTGATTTTTGTTTTGATTTTTAGTTTGTCATTCCGACTCAGTTTTCTGAAGCATTTCTCAAAAATCGGAGACCCTGCCTTTAAATTGATCAATGTACCTGTAGGCACTTGCAGCTTATAGACAAGTGCGGCTTATTTATGTTCAAAATAATAATTTTTTTAAACTTCAGTGGGTGAGGCTTATATTCAGGTGCGCTCAATAGTCCGGAAATTACGGTGTATATATATATAATATATATATATATAAATAAAACAATTCTGGTTGCTAGTCATACTCAAACAATTAAATCTTTCTATATGTCAATAAAGAAGTTCACAGCAGAAACATCAGCCAAAGACTTTTTGTCAAGGACACAGAAGTTACACTGTAGTCTGTATTATGCAATTACCTAGTTAACTAGGTACATTGTGCTTGCTAACCTAGCTAGTCTAGTCTAGTTTCCTGGCAACCAAAAACAGAGCACTAAAGCAACAGATTGAACGACTTACTAATTAATAAATAAATAAATAAATGATTTGTCCATCAGGTCTCCTCAAAGTTTCGCTTTTTGGTGATTACATATGCAACCTATACACACAATAAATGGAAACACTGTACAAATCCCATTGGCCGTGGTTTGTGGAGCGAGGCCTACATACCAGCGTCTCTGTAAACAAGACGTCTGAGAACAAGATGTCTTAATCAGGTTCCTAATCAGCTCATGCTCTCAGCTGCACTCATCACACTCAAATAGGTTCAAGCAGAAGAAGGATTACCGGAATACGAAGAAGCCATGTTGGCAAGCTGTACTTAAAATATCACTGTTTTGGATTTACTTTCCACTATAGTTCTGGAGAAAAGGTCAGCGCTACAAGAGCTATTCAGTTCCACGAAGCATCATGGAGGCCACCGAGATGCTTTTCTTCAACAGCCCCCTTTTTTTTCCACTACAAAGAATGTCTCTGGCACGTCCGTCGCTTTGCTTTTCAGAAATAAGAATTCAGGGTGATTTACATTTCACAAGCCCTGACATTTCAGGAACGACGATGGAAGAATACAAGATCTCTGGGATCTTTGTTCAGCTGAGCATGAGGCATGATAGCAAGAGAATCAAAAAGTGAAATGTTTTAATAAATACCTGCTAGATTTAGTTCACGTTACTAAAACGTACTCAATATCGTCGTGCAATAAAAAGCAATACATTGATGTGTCTGTGCAACGCTTCAAAGGATAGAGGTCCGTCTCTTGTGGAACGATGTCATAATCTCTTCAAGGAACGAGACTAATGATCCCAATTTCTACAACAATTTGTGCAGTTTGGTGTTTTAGAATATTTTTATACCCACAGCTAGCGGTCTACAGTAATGGTCTAAACCTTATTCGATTTAATTAGCTTATCAGAAAGACGTCTGTAATCTCTAACAACCATAAAATGACCACAAAATCGAGTTTCTAGTCCGTTAAAATGCATTTCCTACAATCCCAGGTAACTGTAGTCATGTGATCACGCTCCATACACAATGTGGATACCAAGAGGCTACAGAGACAAGCTTATAACAGGCAAAATAAGTACTGTATATGGGGCCATCCTTAAAAATATTTTGGCTTGCAGTAACAGTAAAAAAAGGGTCGGTAGGTAGGTCTATATTTTTTTTTTCAAGTTGCAATGTAATAAAATAAAAAAAGTACAATTTTGGTGATGGTGATTACGTAGGTATGAATTTAAACAAATTAGCATATCGTGACGTCACTGACTGGGTCTTCAACCCGTGCCTTCGGGCGCATCGTTGCAAACCTCATCTTGATGAGACTTTATAGACTAGACAAGAGAAGGGATGGGAAAAGATCTGGGCACAGTTTTTCCAGAACTTTGTGCCAAGTTAAAGTGGTGTCGAACTGTTTTAATGTATTTTTTAGATGTATTATATTGCCCGAACCCGTATGACTTTGAACGGTGACCGCAAACATTTTGTTTACTGCAGCCGCAGCCATCATTACCAATCGCGAACCGTCGACTCCGACAGTGAATGAGAGGATGAGACGAAGCGAACACACAGGCCATAGTGTGACATCCGTTAACCAATAGTGTAAACATAGATGACGTCACGTTTTTTTATTTAAAAGAAAGAACGTAGTATACGTAGAACGTTGTATAGAACGTAGAACGTTGTATGTAGGCCTAGGCAATTTATATATTTACAATACTTACTAAAATATAATTAATATTATTTTTTGCTGTTGTATTAGTTGTTTGAAGAGTAAAAAAAAAATTGGTCGGTCTTAACGCAAATTTAGTGGGGGCACGGTGGCTTAGTGGTTAGCACGTTCGCCTCACACCTCCAGGCTCGGGGTTCAATTCCCGCCTCCACCTTGGTTGTGTGGAGTTTGCATGTTCTCCCCGTGCCTCGTGGGTTTCCTCCGGGTACTCCGGTTTCCTCCCCTGGTCCAAAGACATGCATGGTAGGTTGATTGGCACCCCTGGAAAATTGTCCGTAGTGTGTGATTGCGTGAGTGAATGAGAGTGTGTGTGTGTGCCCTGCGATGGGTTGGCACTCCGTCCAGGGTGTATCCTGCCTTGATGCCCAATGACGCCTGAGATAGGCACAGGCTCCCCGTGACCCGAGGTAGTTCGGATAAGCGGTAGAAGATGAATGAATGAATGAATGAATGCAAATTTACAACCGGCAAGTCGGTCGGACTTAAAGCAAAAAAATAAATAATTTGAGTCGGTCTTAAATTGACAGGGTCGGTCGGGTTACGGCAAACAAGAATATTTTTAAGGATGGCCTGGTCAAGTTCCTCTATTTTCTTTGTTTGTTTTGTGACTCAGGAAGTGTTTAATATATGATAGAGAATCACTCAATAAAGCAAGTAGGCACAATCAAACTGGAGGCAACATTTGAGACGTTTGATATCCCGACCCCAATAAAATGATCAGACTAGTGCAGAGTTCAGTGAAAACACTTTATTTATTCATTCATTCGTGTTTACTACAAGAGATACACAAGATTCGTTTGGCAAAAAGGCTTCTTGTATAACACTTTCAAGTTCATCGCTTGCGTGCATAGTTTGGACTGGTGTTCGTACATAATGTTTTTTATCCAAAAATCGAAAGAAATTTGCTGGTTTTATTTCCAAAAGCAAGCTGATAACCTAATTTTAAGCACCACAACCCTGAATAAAAAAATAAAAAAATAAATAATTAAACACTGTAAATGCAATCAATCATCAGTAACTGATTAAAGTCTATATGGTCTTTGTTTGTCTTTGGAGCTTCATATCTGATGCACTCACTTTCACACGAACATAAAAACCTTCCAATTGTACAATTTTGTTGTTGTTGAAGAAATTAACATCGTATTTATTATTCTTAATTTAAATGTTTTTTTGTTTTTTTTATTATTTTATCTTCTGGTCAAACATGATGCATCTTTACGTATGTGTATTGTGTAGTTGCAGGTTTTGCTTAATTAAATATATGCTTTTGTTGGTTTTTTTTTACCTGTTTTTCCATTTAGTATTTCTATATTGTTTTTAAGACATTTTAGATTAATGTTAATATTTTAGTAATATTTTATTTAGTACTATTTAGTTTTGTTGGGTTTTTTCTTAAGCAGAACATACAAATGTACAAATTTCAACTGTTTCATTTAGCATTTTCAAGACATTTTAGCTTTTATTGTTCTGCTTCGAGGAGCATGGTGGCTTAGTGGTTAGCACATTCGCCTCACACCTCCAGGGTTGGGGGTTCGATTCCCACCTCCGCCTTGTGTGTGTGGAGTTTGCATGTTCTCCCCGTGCCTCGGGGGTTTCCTCCGGGTACTCCGGTTTCCTCCCCCGGTCCAAAGACATGCATGGTAGGTTGATTGGCATCTCTGGAAAATTGTCCGTAGTGTGTGATTGCGTGAGTGAATGAGAGTGTGTGTGTGTGCCCTGCGAAGGGTTGGCACTCCGTCCAGGGTGTATCCTGCCTTGATGCCCGATGACGCCTGAGATAGGCACAGGCTCCCCGTGACCCGAGGTAGTTCGGATAAGCGGTAGAAAATGAGTGAGTGAGAGAGAGTGTTCATCCGAAGTATGTAACTTAGTGAGCCAGCATTAATGTATTCAATGTTAGAGATTTAAGCACTTATGTACGTCGCTCTGGATAAGGGCGTCTGCCAAATGCTGTAAATGTAAATGCTTCGATCTCAGAAGCAGATTTTCACGATACGACAGAGCGGTTCAATAATGATCAGTTTCATAACACTATCATGAATTTAAAAAAAATAAATAAATAAAGATTCATTTTGCAGGAAAAGATACAGACATACAATGTGATCCAATAATCTGAATTTTCATGTATATCAATATAAACAAATGAATTCCTTTATTGCTGAAAGTCAATTTCGCTGTTTTTCCCTCTGTTTGATAACCTTATACAGACCTTTAGTGGTTAAAGATGAAATCTGAGATGCATATGAACATGCGCTTGGGACATCTCAGAAATTAGTTTGATCCCAATGTTTACTTAAAAAAATAATTAATTATTCATGTTTTTTGCAACTTTTCTATGAAAATCTTGCCGCTAACAGGCTCAGGAAAAACAGAAAATCTTACAAAAAACTAGAAACTCTTAAAATCCTGAGGGTCTACTTTCATATGAGGGTCATATAAACCACCACTGAGGATAATACAGTGGCAGAAAGACTCCAGTTGCCATAGACACACCTCATAAACCTTTCATTTAACATTTGACCTTAATTAGACATGTTTACTCTAGGATATTCTGCTCATTAGTAAGTCACATGACCATGAATATGGACATGAACATGTGTAGGCTTTACCCATGCGAGCAAATCAATATCTTACCTAAACCCCTCAGGAAGAGGTCTCTTTTCTGGCCTTTTAAACATCATCTATATTTTATTGACTTTTCCCACAGGACAGAATGGAAGATTTAGCATCGTGTCAGTTCTGATATATAACGATGGAGTAGAAAGCGTATATTTACCTGAGGTTACTTTTACTGGCCATTTTCATACATACAGTATAAGACATTTGGAGCAAAATGGATTCGGCCCAAAATGCCAAAAGATGCTAGAAGATGGCAGAAATGACATCATCCCACATGATGTCACCGATATTTTAGAGAGTGATACATTATTTATTACGAGAGTGGCTGCTAAGACAACTGCCTTAAATGCAAATACGATTTTTTTTTTTCAGATATTTCATACATAATAACCAAAACACTTTAACAAGTCTAATAAACTATGTGGGGAAGTCGTAGCCTAATGGTTAGAGAGTCTGACTCCTAATCCTAAGGTTGTGGGTTCGCGTCTCGGGCCGGCCACAACTGAGGTGCCCTTGAGCAAGGCACCGAACCCCCCCAACTGCTCCCAGGGCGCCGCAGAATAAATGGCTGCCCACTGCTCCGGGTGTGTGTTCACGTTGTGTGTGTTCACTGCTGTGTGTGTGCACTTTGGATTGGTTAAATGCTGAGAACAAATTCTGAGTATGGATCACCGTACTTAGCCGTATGTCACGTCACTTTCACTTTTTACTAATAAACTATTATATTTTTATGTTACTTTTTGCCTTCTTATGATGCGTCTGGTTTAATTTTGGGAAAAATTGTATTTAAAACATACATTGTAAAATTGTTTAAAAGTGATTAGTAACAATCTTTTTTTAATGCAGTCACATGCTAAATTGTGATACATCATACTCAAAAAATATCATCGTCACACAACACAATGAGGTCACTGTACTGAACACTAACTATTTATCGAACACATTTTTAGCCAAGTGAACGATTTATGGGATTCAAACCATGCAAGCAAAGCAAAGCAGGGTTTCCCGCAGCGCTTTGCAGTTCGGGCGGCCTGCCTAAGCTGAGAAACCCTACCGAATTAAGTAGGTCGTCCAAAAAAAAAAAAAATACGCTGCACAAAAGGCCGTCAAGTGCATCTCGGAGAATAGAGCGGTCACGCTTCACACCGCTAGCGGGTACGCGCGCCACATGGCCGAAATGAGAGAAAGACGTGGTCCGTCACTGTCTGGAGGATAACTAGCCAGTTGATAAAACGCGTGTCCGTGAGGCTTATGTTTTGGGTTTATTTAAGCCTGTTATTGTATTAGTCTAAAGTTCTTGCACATTTAAAGTAAGTTAGCTGGTGATATTGTTGTTTGAGTTCTTCACCTGATAGCTAGGTTGCACGTACCTGTTTTTAATAATTGTTAAACGTAGTACAGAGTCTGTGGTCTATCTCACAAAGAAGCCCCGCCCCCGGGCCCCGCCCCCACGCCCAACCCTACCGCCTTAACTAACAAATTTTCTGCGGGAAACCCTGCAAAGGACTGCGAAACACACTGGAGGTTCCACTTGCCTGGTGTGTTCACCCCTGTGTACTGTTTTAAAGTATCTCGATATCTGATTATTATATCATCTAACCATAATATACTCAGTACCTTCAGGAGTTTTTTTTTGTGATTGATGTGTATAAAGTTTTTTCATTTAAATACGCTATGCGACTTGCAGAGATTTCTGTACTCTTTTGCAGAAGTCTACATGAATTGGCACAGGAATCTTCTTCTAAACTCCTACCAGTGAAGACATACAGTATAAGTAACGATGTTCTCCGAGAGCTCTACTCATGTTCCACGCACTTTGACTGAACGCATGTTGCGATGACGTCACACGACGCGTCTCGGCCCAAATCCACTAAAAATCCACAGTTAATTCGAGTCCGTTTGATTTGACGTCCATTTCTGCTATCACAAAACCATGAAATCATGGAAGGACTCTTTAAAGCAACGTATGATGAATTTAACAGACAGAAAGAGGGCTGAGAGAGAACCAACCTCCAATGTCTTCCATCAGAGAAACTCCCAACCTGGGAATTCCCAATCATATGAAAGCACTAAGATTTGAATATGATATTTTGAACACGCTTATCTGACGCTCTATGACAAGGTTACAAAATCCAGTAACGCAATGAATTCCATTCATCCTCCTAAGTAACGGAAGAGATGTAACGAATTCATACGTTTCTGTTAAAAAAAAAAAACGTTTCAGATGTTCCTCATGAGCATTCCAACAAACCAGAGTTATTCGCACACAGACATGTTTATAAAACCCCATGAAAACAGCGTGTGACTGTAATCGTAATAAGCAGCAATATAATCCCAGAGAACAACCAGAGCACTGCACAGGTCACTAAAAAAGAAAATAATTAGGGGAAGAAAAAAAAATTTAACATGGAGTCATGAAGGAAGGCTTCATGCTGAGTGCTCTTGGGAAGGTCAGGTTACTCCACTGTGTACGAGATGAGCCAGTGTGTGTGTGTGTGTGTGTGTGTGTGTGTGTGTGTGTGTGTGTGTGTGTGTGTGTGTGTGTAAAAAAACGCTTCTTTCAGGGCACTGGCTACACATTCAACACTCAACACAACAACAGCATGTGACTCCACTTACAAGGCACAGTGAGAGACCCAGAGCTACGGACACGCTCAGAAACAGCACAAAGACCCCCTCCTCGGAGCGATAGCGATTATGAAAATCACTAGCTTACTGGAAACGCTACAAATATCACGGCGCCTCCAGAACAGGCGTGTTAAGATAAATGAAAGCCACCAGATGACAGCCTGAAGCAGCGTTTTAACAAGTGATACCGAAGCAGTTCTGTTTCTTTGCTTACAGATAAATATTAGCGCAATGGGCCAATTAGCATAGCGTGGTGACTTGAAGTGGCCTGTCAGCTGATAAGCACTTTTCTTTAAAAAAAAGAAAAGATTAAAAAAAAAAGCCCAACAATGAAGGAAACGAGATCAGGAAGCTAATTTCTAAAATAACACCCCAGTTATTTCCCTGCCACTTTGGCCTTTCCTATGCATTTCCTTTCCCTGCTTAAGACATCAAGCATGCCATCTGTCCAGAAGGACCACCCCTTAATCATCTCTGCATCCCTACAATTCAAAGCCTCGGACCTCATAGAAAAAAAACACTGTCTCTTGACGTCAACTGGTATTTTTTTTTAACCCAGCAGGGACTCCACCATTTCTATGACTGGCGGGTCCAGGTCACTGACCCTTTGGACGTACGACTGCCTTCTGAAACATCCTGTAAAGCTCCTAAAAGCATCCAGAAGCTTTTCACCTGCTAGCCTCCTGCCAATTCCCAAGGCAGCATGTTTCTCCTGCAAGATTAGCACATTCATGTGGCGCATTAATGCCGGCTGAAAAGACTCTGTGCTGCAGTAAAGAAGCCGCCAAATCCATTAGTTCACCCAGCCTTAGCTCCTGCAATTTAGACTTTACATCATGCATCTCCAGAGCACCGTCCAGATACGGACAGCAAATTAGAGTTTGCTGTGGTGTTTCGAGACTTCTGAAGATCTGAATCCGAGCGCAGGAAGCAAGCTGAAATGGCGAGTCTGCTGAATTCTGGCCAAGCCTGAGCACAGCAGTATGACTCCATCAGTCAGCGAGAGCAGATGCAGGATATCGCGTAATCGCTGGACAAGGCAGCTGTGCTGAAACTTCAGCAGCGCCATTTGCTTTCATTAAAAAACCCCAAGCTGATCAATTGTAGTGTGGTGCCTGTTTAATTTGTCTAATTAGAAGAGCATTTTAAAGTCACCAAGTCTTCATATCTACAAATTGGCATCACATCAGCAAACCTCGTTAAAGATATAAGGCATCGGACATCACGGTTGCCTCTGCCAAAAAGATTGAATGTTCCAGCATGACAAAGATCCAAAGCACCTTGAATGCTTGAATGACCACAGAATCAGGATCACGGCCATCCCGGTTCTCTGAAAACCTGTGGCGTGAGAGATTCCTGGAGAGATTCCAAGACCTTGGAAGATCTGGACAGACAGAATCTGTATCAAGGAGAGATCTCGCAGTGCCAATAATTGTGCCATGTTCTTTTACAACATTCTTTACACATCTTAACAAATCATTTGGGAACCGACAAGAGCTACTGTACTCAATCAAAATGTACAGCCTGAATATGACCTATACAAAATAAGTATCACACCGATCGCCAATCAGTATCTCTTTGTATTGTCAGTACAATACAAAAAAAATTACTTTATACAATGCTTACATCTAATACATACCTATTTTATACAAGCCACGGATTTTAAAGCTCCTGACAAAGCAGCTCACATGCTGCCTCCCCCATCCCTACAACTGTCCTTTAATTGGTATTGATCAAGCCTGCCTATTGTTGTCCATATCGGTGAGCCACCTAACCATTACGGTCAATGCAACTAGACACAATTACACTTAAAAGTAAACTACTTAAAATGTTAATAAGGTAAAAATCCATTAATTCAGTTCTTGTGTTTGTTTTGGATGGGTACAGAAGGTTGCTGAATGTGTGACATCTCATGTAGTATGAAATAAATCTCCATAATCGTGTAGGAGAAACCATCCTTCAGGAAGCCTATTAAAAGATTATATCTGGATAATACAAGAACCTGAATGGGTCAGACTACACAGCATGGTATGGCATGGCATGGCTTGCAACTATGGGTCTGCGATGCAATGCAATGCACCGAGACAGCATTCGTGTTGCCATTTTCAGATAAAAAAAGAACCGATATTTCTGTATATTGTCCTGAATCGGTTGCAGCATAGGCGCTGAGGATTGCAGGCCAGGATTGCAATGAAAGAGTGAGGCAATTTTCCATGGTACAACCTGCTACATCACATACATCCTGCAGCTGCATCAGAAGAACACACAGTGATGTCTGTTGCAGGATGTGAAGCGTATAAGAAAGGCTAGAAAGTGTGTACATAAATATAAAGACGAAAGACCTGCAGATGTGGCTGAAATTTATATGTATACTTTATTTTCTTTTGAGATGTACCAGCTTTGCAAAAATGACTATGATTTTGACTGAGTGGTCACACACACACACACACACACATCACACACTAATATATATATGTATATATATGCGCATATACACACACAGACACACTAATATATATATATATATATATATAAATATATATATATATATATATATATATATATATATATATGCATACACACACACTTACAAATACCTACATATATACAAACATGTAAGAGAGTAAGAGAGTAAGAGAGAGAGAGAGAGAGAGAGAGAGAGAGAGAGAGAGAGAGAGAGATTGTGTGTGTGTGATATACATTTGTGTAATATGATTAGTGCTCCTGACCTGTTGCGTCCTCTCGGCCGGGTTCAGCATCACCGCCTGCCTAAAGCTGTTGTCCACATAAGACGCCATTGTGTCCGATGTGAAAGCGCGTGAAGATTCCGTGTGATCGTGTCGGTGTGCGCGTCTCAGCCCGGCCCGTGTGTGGAGGCTCGTTCCCCGGGACACGGCCTGCTGCGCCCCCGGGGCTTCGCTCTCTCTCTCTCTCTCTCTCTCTCTCCCGGCCCGATCCGATCCGATCCGATCCGATCCAAACAACTGATGTTTTTAAAACAGGAATAAATAAACAAAGCCCCTGCAGCGGCACACCTCTACCTGTCTTTGCCGTGTGGTTTAATGCGTGAAAATGTCCTGGTGCGTCTGTTTTCTGTTGCACAAAGCCTGCATGAAGTGCGTTTCCCTCCCCGCTGATCTCCGGTTCTCACGACGCGTTACAAGGGGAAAGAAATCCACCAGGACAAGTTTCCGTCCGATTCCGTGAAAGCGTCAAACAGCGCAGGGATTCATGCGTAATTCAGCTTGTTAAAAAGTGACAGACTGTTGTGTGTTTCCCCCCCACCATGGTGACCGGCGAGCGCGCATGATCGTCCGGGAGCGCGCAGAATGGGCGAGACCGGAGGTGCACAATAACGGGAGTGGAACAATGCACACAGACTTACTGAGCTTTGCCGCCATCCACCGAGCACTTCATATAACTACAGTCTCAGCACAGGCTGATTCACCGAGCACTTCATATAACTACAGTCTCGGCACAGCCTGATTCACCGAGCACTTCATAT
This sequence comes from Tachysurus vachellii, assembly GCF_030014155.1. Taxonomy (NCBI): domain Eukaryota; kingdom Metazoa; phylum Chordata; class Actinopteri; order Siluriformes; family Bagridae; genus Tachysurus; species Tachysurus vachellii. Next base: position 22,083,848 of record NC_083472.1, read on the forward strand.
AACTACAGTCTCGGCACAGCCTGATTCACCGAGCACTTCATATAACTACAGTCTCGGCACAGCCTGATTCACCGAGCACTTCATATAACTACAGTCTCAGCACAGGCTGGTTCACCGAGCACTTCATATAACTACAGTCTCGGCACAGCCTGATTCACCGAGCACTTCATATAACTACAGTCTCAGCACAGGCTGGTTCACCGAGCACTTCATATAACTACAGTCTCAGCACAGCCTGATTCACCGAGCACTGCATATAACTACAGTCTCAGCACAGCCTGATTCACCGAGCACTTCATATAACTACAGTCTCGGCACAGCCTGATTCACCGAGCACTTCATATAACTACAGTCTCGGCACAGGCTGATTCACCGAGCACTTCATATAACTACAGTCTCGGCACAGGCTGATTCACCGAGCACTTCATATAACTACAGTCTCAGCACAGGCTGATTCACCGAGCACTTCATATAACTACAGTCTCAGCACAGCCTGATTCACCGAGCACTTCATATAACTACAGTCTCAGCACAGCCTGATTCACCGAGCACTTCATATAACTACAGTCTCAGCACAGCCTGATTCACCGAGCACTTCATATAACTACAGTCTCAGCACAGCCTGGTTCACCGAGCACTTCATATAACTACAGTCTCAGCACAGCCTGATTCAATTTCTTCTATAAGATCTCAGCATATTGTACATACCAGTTTCACACACACACACACACACACACACACATACACACACACACACACAAAGCTACACTATATGACCAAAGGATTTGGACACCTGACCATCACACCTATATGTGATTTTTCTTCAACTCCAACTGGCTTTCTATGAATGTCATCGTATGCTATAGCATTACAATTTCCCTTCACAAGAATTTAGAGGCTCAAACGTGTGCCTCCATGAAGACATTGTGTGTGAAGGTGGGAGTGAAAGAATACAAGTTGCCGGCACAGAGCCCTGACCCCAACCTCACTAAACACCTTTGGGATGATCTGGAACACCCACTGAACCCTAGGCCTCCTCACCCAACATCATTGTCTTATCTCAGCCATGTTCTTGTATGAATGAACTCACACAAACCCGGACAGCCGCGTTCTCAGAAGGGTCGAGTTTATTATAACAGCAAGAATACTCTTTAATAGTCATATTATACTATTTCAAATCATTTCTATTTCAGATAGGATCAATTCAAGATAAACATGAAGATCAATAGACAAGGCAAGCATCGAACATTAGCTTGGTTTTAATGTTTGAGAGTAGAGTACACTCATAAATAAACCATTGAGCCAGCAAACCATGACACTGTTACAGCCCTGTGTGAACCCCATGGCAACTGTGGTCTCCATGGTAACCAGAGATAACCCCATAGTGTTCTCTTATCCTCCTCTTACACTCACCTGGACTTCTGAGCAGGTGACTGATAGGAGCGATGAGAGGGAAAGACTGCAGAACTAATCCTACTCGGCGAGGAGTCGGGCAAAGAATCCTCTTTACAGGTAAACTCCCCTTAGTTAGTTTGGTTGTGTTTGGCTGTTTTGTTTAGTTGGGTTTTTTTTTTTACCAGCTAACTAATAAGTACGGTCCTATCTCAAAATCCACTGCACTTAAATCTGTTATTACAACAATTTTTTGGTTGATAATTATGACATTTAAAAAAATCTAATTGTGTGTGTGTGTGTGTGTGTGTGTGTGTGTGTGTGTCTTGTCTGTCTATTTAAAATAACTAAAATGTATCCAACTAAAAGTTTCTCAGGGGTTCTTTGGAGACATAAGGGGCCAGATTTAGCATCCTAATGAGGTTCTACTTGAAATTACTCTGTTGCAGGGTTCTACACAATGATAGGGTTCTCCTAGAGTAACAAACCTAATAATGTTTTGGTAGTTTTGCTGTATGCTTTAATTAACCTCCTCTATCAGTCACAACCCTTGAAGGTTCCATACATTAATATCTGTCTGTTTATCTGCCTATCTACTCCTATTTAAATCATAATCTTTAAAGCATCCTTACATCAACTGTTCTTGTCTCTTAACATCTAATACCTGATACCTATCATTTGTACTCATCTTGATGCACTATGCTTTGAACACAAACAGCTTTCACTAATGCTTTGTAAATGCTGCTCTGTAGGACCTGATGGCATTGGGAATTACAGAGTCAGACTGTGTGATTTCCCCCATAGCATCGGCATCGGCGCCTTGTCCTCGGAGGCCACAGGGGATTTAAATTACCTCTTCCGTCATGCACCATGTGCATTACCATGGCTGCCCAAGCACTGCTACGTTGGAGGAGTGGGATGGGGCATTGAGCATGGACTCAGACTCAATGCCAGATCTTTACTCAGCAACACACAGATCAAGGTTGGTTGTGTGAAATATGGAAGAAACAAAATGCTACCCCATTTAACCAATCAGAATCAAGAAAGTAGCGCTGTGGTATAAATGTAGTTCACCTAGCATACTTTCCCTTTGCTTTGTCTTTCTATATCAGCGTTCTGAGTTTCGCTCGGTCATGGAGGACAAGATATCTCAGATATTTCAGACCTCATGGTAAGCCCCACACAGATAAACCTCCCAGAAAGACTGAAATTAGATTACCAAGACTCAA
>NC_083472.1:22091468-22098968 GCF_030014155.1 Tachysurus vachellii
AGGAGACTCACTGATGGAGTATTGAATGATCTGCATCAAATTGTCTATTTTTCCATATATAAGTATATGAATTACAGTGTCTAATTTAAAATGAAGAACATATAACGAACGCTTACATTTTCATAAAACTCTCTCACTCTCACTCATTTTCTACCGCTTATCCGAACTACCTCGGGTCACGGGGAGCCTGTGCCTATCTGCCGATCATCGGGCATCAAGGCAGGATACACCCTGGACGGAGTGCCAACCCATCGCAGGGCACACACACACACACACTCATTCACTCACACACTACGGACAATTTTCCAGAGATGCCAATCAACCTACCATGCATGTCTTTGGACCGGGGGAGGAAACCGGAGTACCCGGAGGAAACCCCCGAGGCACGGGGAGAACATGCAAACTCCACACACACAAGGTGGAGGTGGGAATCGAACCCCAAACCCTGGAGGCGTGAGGCGAATGTGCTAAAAACTAAGCCACCGTGCCCCCCTTCATAAAACTCAGTTAATTTAATGACTTTGAAAGAACGCAAAAAAAAAAAAGTCTGCTAAACAAGACTTAATTTGGATTGTGGTCATGTAAAGTAAAAAGTGAAGCAGCGGTACCATATATAAGGCAGAACTTTGGGGTGTCTATGGTAGCCGACACTGCAGTGGCAGAGCTGTTAATGGACTATTTGACACACAAACTTAGGGGGCGCTCTTTCACTGTTTAGTCATTTTTTTTGGTTTCATTTTCCGCTCCATTAGTGTTCTTACTACTTATTTACTTACTTATTCCTTTAAAGTAAACATTACACATAACCTTGCTGAAACAAGGTATTGAAAAGTATTTGAACTTTTAATATTTTCAACACTTCTTTCAAAAAAAAAAAAAGCTCTGTACTTGTGGGCATGGTGATGTAGGGAAGCTTCATTACGGCTGTTGGGTTCCTGTAGTCGCATGTTATTTGGATAAACCTACTGCAGTAGTGGATAAGCATTCAGATGACAGACAGCACTAGATTACTTAAATTTGTTAAAGCACATTACTCGTTCCTTATCCTTTAATACGTATTGAATGCTGTCCCTCAAAAGATGCTTGATATTTTAAACGCAACTTTTCAGACACTTTAATTGGATTTGAAGCCAGAAACGTTTAGTTTAATTGTCAGAGCATTAACCAGGATTGCAAATCGCATGTGAGCGCTTGGACAGCGACCGGGCGCTTAATGCGATTCGGTGCAGTTTAGTGTGCAGAAAGCTGCCTGTGGCACACAGTCTAATTTTAACATCTCTCTCTTTTTCTCAGCCGTGTATAATTGCTGATTGTGGAGAACATAAAGCAGATGACGATTGGGCCGTGGCTTCCGACGACGGCTCTGGAGACGTGTACCCAGACTTCCCTGAAGACTCGGACGTCGACTTTAAGGACGTAAGTGTTTCTCTCAACGAGTCTTGTCTTCTGATATCTAGTCTACACGTATAAGAAATACAGCAAGGGGTCTTGAAGTTGTGCTTCGCCACATGACGACACACTCGCTATGAACTCTGACGAATTTCTTGCTGTCGAAGCATGGCACGTATTAAATTGAATAAAGTTGTATTAATCGAGTACTAAATTATACATGCAGCATAACATGGTCAGTCAGGAGGCTTAGAACGCAAACAAGCTCCCAGATTAATTTGCATGCATAAAGCATTAATTAAAATCATGGTTTCTCCCGAAAACGGGACATTCATGAGAAATTGCGTTGTATTTAAAAAGACTTCTTTTAAAAAAATAAATAAATAAATCCATATTGATGACAAGCTTTCAACGTTTCTCTTTGCAGTTAATTTAACTTGTTCGCTATATTGCAAGCTGAACCCAATGACGACATGATTCATCTTTCAGGTCGATAAAGTCTTGTCTGTGGCCGAGGACATCAAAAACATCGGGAACAATTTCTTTAAAGCCCAGAATTGGCAGGCTGCTATGAAGAAGTACTCCAAGGCTCTGGGGTGAGTGTTTCAGTCTGTGACCTGAGACTATTGGATTTAACTCCCACCACTTTATTTTTCCCCCAATCTCAAAATTCTTATTCATTTTTCTTGAACTGCAGGTATTTAGAGTTATGTGGCAACACTCTGGATGATGAGAGCGATCAGCAAAAGCTGGAGCCCACGGGTCTGAGCTGCATCCTCAACACCGCAGCCTGTAAACTAAAACTTCAGCAGTGGCAGGAGGCCGTCGAGAGCTGCAACGAGGTACTTTAGGCTCGGACAGGCGACACTTTTTTTTTATTCTGGGTTAAAAGAGAAACCTCGAGTTCCAGATCGTTATTGGAATGCCACATTATTGAACAGTTTAAAGGTTTAAGCCTTCGCAAAGTGCTCGAATGTTCATGCTTTTATTCACTGAGCTACTTTCTCTAAAATGGTTTTGCTAACACGGCTACGTAATAAGGGAACAAATCTCATACGAGAGAGAATATTAACGATTAGGATGTTAGACAGCTGGAGAAATATATTGTAGTGTTTAAAATATAAAAAATAACAATTTAGCATGCAATCTAGTGGCCATATACGTCTTTATTTGCATTAAGCCAATGTTTTACCACAGGATTTCTTTGGGACTTCTTGCTAGATGGTGAAAATAGTTAAAATTCTACTTAGCTAGCTACCAAAGCTAATATTTTTACCTCAGGATTTCTCAGGAACGTACACATAACTGGCTAATGTTGTACGTAGCTAGCTAGAAACGATATTTTTCAGATTTTTTTAGTTAGTTTAGCGGTCAAAGCTTTCTTAAAACTTCAATTATTAAATCTAAATGTTTGTTTTTAAGAATTACTAATAAATGCATGCCAGGCTTATTATATTACTGAATACATTTTTTTTTTAACCCCAGGATTGTTTTAGTAGCCACTAGCTAGCTGGTCAGTACGGTTTAAACACTATTCTGGAGTAGTGTTTCAACCGTACTGACCAGCTAGCTAGTCAGTACATTTTTCTGACTGGCTAGAAAATGCTCAAATTGTAGTTGGCTAATTAGCTAACTAACATGTTTCTCTGGATTTTTTTTTTAGGAAATTGTATTAGGCTAATAACTGTAAAAGCTAATCATTTTTACCTCAGGATTTGTTGCTAGCTGCCTTAAAAATGGCTAAACTCTACTCAGCAAGCTAACAAAGCTTATTTTACTTAATTCTTAAGAAGCTAATGTTTGCTACATAATAATGCTAATGCCAGGTAGCTAGCTAAGACTGTTCTGTTTCTTGTCTGCTTTTGAATCATTTCTTTTGATACACTTTGACCTGTTTTTGAGAGGCAGAATGTCTCAAGTGATATCATAAACCTGCAGACATCATCAACGATGAAGCGTCGCCGTTTAGCCAGAATGTTCTTTATTTTTGGCACAATAATTTGCTCGTTTTCTCTCCGCGTCTCTGCTTAAAAGATTTCCGTGGCTCTGATTATTGAATCGAAGGTTAGAAGCTTTCAGTGATGCTACGATGATCTGATTCATGTTTGTTCACTATGTTCCTCACAGGCTCTGGAGGTGAATCAGAACCTTGCTAAGGCTTTGTTCAGGAGAGCGCAGGCCTGGCAAGGCCTCAAGGAGTTCAGCAAGGCCATGGTACGAAAGATGATTACACACACTGTGAGCTCTTTATATCTCGGTTGTTTGAATGAACACACACTGAAATCTGTGCCCATGAAACAAGCCTCTCTCGTTAGAACTCTTGAGATTGTTTTAAAGAACAGATAGTTTGAAATCGCAGATGAACGCATGCTTCCATCTCATCGCAGAGGTTATTCCTGATCCGATCTCCATCCATGATCGATGGTCACTTTTAAACGTTTTTAGAGCAAAGTCGTCAAGACTCCCGTTCAGTCAGATCACAGCTTTATTCATCCAATTCAACACATCTGTAGAGACGTACGTCTGACATTGATCTTTTCCTCTTATCAAATTACAGATCGATCTGAAGAAAGCGCAGGAGATCGCACCAGAAGACAAAGGTAAGATGAAACTTCCAGCTCGGTGTCGTCCCCTGGGTTTTCTTTAGATTTCAGCAATGTAGGTCATTTGAAGCTTCCATTATCAGCCCTGTTATTCTCCTCAACAGTCTCATTGATAGACCGTCTTCACTCATGGATCAATTTCGATTCAACTTGCTTACAAATTTTTTAGGGTGCAACGTCCGTGCGTAACGATACCAAGACGTGACAATGCACGAGATTCTGTTTATCACACATTATTGTAATAACACTCTTTAAACACCAGAGGTCCCACTTTGTGCGGTTAAAATCTAGAGAACGTGCTGGTCATGTGATCATGCTGTTGCGAATTGACTGATAGAGCAACCGACAAGCACTGTATGTTATGTGGGAACACGACCAAGCTCCTTACAACATTCACTTAATATTCCTTACAGCTATTGCAAACGAGATGCTGAAGGTCAAGCAAAAAGTGAAGGAAGAAAACGAAAGAGAAAAGAAGATCTACTCCAAGATGTTTGCGTAAAGGACGCAGCAGCGACGTGCCACGACTACGTGCGGCTCTACGTCAGCTCACGGCTCTTTGCTCAACCATCGATCATGTAGTTATAAGAGTAAACGCAGGAGAAAAAAGTTAGAGCCAGAGATCTCCAGCCTGATAAAGATACGCAGCTTACAGAAGGAGGTATCAAGAGATCATGATCCATTATAGTTAGCATACAATACTTGAATCCGTGTGAACGTGAGGGTCAGACGTTCGGTTGCATCTAAACTACTGTTAAAATTCTTTATTTAATCAGAAAACTGATTGGCTCTTTTGTCTTTATATTTATTTGACCAATTCAAAGTAAAAAAAAAAAAATCTTTTTGTTTCTTTGATCTTAATTAGATGACTGTGGTAATGTGAACTCACTGACAATAAATGTGGTGTTTTAAACAGGCAGAATAAAACAGATGCTTGTGGTTTGGTAAAATGAGTTTATTCTACCAGTTTGTCTTTATATACAATGCAAACCTCAAGGCCATAGAGGTAAACTGCTGTTAGCTTATATGCTCATTTCACATACAGGCATCTGGCCCATATCTGCACGTGTGCGTTTCTACACAAACGCTCTGTTTCACCTGACGCTTTGAAAACCGTACAAGCCGATTAAACGTACGTTAAACACAATTAACGCCACTTAAGTCATGACGATTACACACAAATGTTCCCATCATGGTGAACATGCGATTATTCTGACCTGTAGGCGCACAGATTTTTTTTTATTTTTTTAATATATATTTTTTTTTATAAGTTTGTGCGTGTGAGAGAAAGACGTGCCTGAATAAAGCCACAGGAAATTTAACACGCGATCACATGCCGTTATAAGCTGGCCCTCCGCTGCCCTCAGGAACGACCCAGTTGATGTTCTGGCTGGGATCTTTAATGTCACACGTTTTACAGTGCACACAGTTCTGTGCGTTGATCTGTAGCCTCATACCTTCGCCTGATTCCAGAGGAACAAATTCGTACACACCTGGGAAGAAAAGAAATAAAAAAAAAAAAACTTTACATAGAAAAACAGCCAAAAATCTAAAATCATGTACCAATCTGACACCTAAAGCAGATCGGTATCAAATCGGATTTGACGATTTCTTCTTGCCTAATTGTTTTATTAAACAAATAAAATTAACATGAATGATTTATTCCACAAGTCTCTGTGACTGAGCCGTTACTATAAAAACACTGATATAATTGAACGAACAGCACTACTGTTACAGAAAATCGATCAACACCTACCGACCAATCAGATGTTAGGATTCGACGGCTCTGTGGTGTAAGCCGCCTTAGCGTACTATAAGCCGTGATCGCTAAAAGGTTGGCTCATGTTCACAAATCTTTTTTTTAAACTCGTATCCATAAATATCTTACAGGTTGTTTATACAAGTAAGGAATATTAAAAAGAAAATAGATTATTGGACTTTTAAAGACAAAAGCACAAACACACCAGCAGGACAAAACCTCTGTTCAGGGCCGTCGTAGATGGCGAGATTCTGTGAGACGGGAATGCTGTCATCCTTCAGTGTGAGGTGAGGAGGCTGGTTGTGCTCGTGATTGGTTCCACTCAGTGCCACAGAAGAAAGGAGATCGAAGCTGATTTTCCCATCAGGCTTCGGGTACTCGATGGGTGTGCAGTCTTTCGCTGGCTTCAACTGGGCAGAGTCCAGACCTGCAAAACAAAATCATCATCAATGTGTGCGACAATACAATACAACAATTAAAAAAATAAGTTTAATGAGTCATTCAATTTTAAGCTTTTTGTTTTTTTTAGTCTGTTATTTTCTCACCACAGTGTTTTAGTGTCCATGGCTCTTTCCCTCTCAGTATCCAATAGAAGATTCCAGTGTACAGCATCCCCCCATAGAGCCCAAAGTAGTTGTGGAACGACGGCCGGATGTTCCTCACGGAACGCAGCTCCTTCCAGATCCAGGAATTCTTCAAATTTTCCTCATACTCAGGAACGTGGATACCTAACAGAAAAATGACAAACACGTTCTATTGGATCTCGTTAGCTTCATATCCTGTATGTTTTGTGTTTCCGAGTAGCTTCGGGTCACGTGCCTGCCGTCTCGGATCGCAGGTTCTCGTCTGTCAGTTTGTTAAAGATGGCCTCCGCGGCCAGCATGCCGCTCTTCATGGCCGTGTGCGTTCCTTTGATCTTGGGGACGTTCATGAAGCCGGGGCTGCAGCCGATCAGAGCACCGCCGGGAAACGTCAGCTTTGGTATAGACTGAGGAGGGAGACATAGTTACGTTAGGCAGGTAAATAAATAAGTTCAAATACTGAGACACCTGAGGTACCTGAAAGCCTCCTTCGTTTAGAGCTCTGGCTCCGTAAGCGATCCGGTTTCCTCCTTCCAGAGTGGGAGCTACGGATGGGTGATGCTTCCAGCGCTGGAACTCTCTGAACGGATTCAGGTAAGGGTTAGTATAGTCCAAACCCACCTGGGAGCGTACACACACACACACACACACACACACACAGAAAGAGAGAGGGAGAAGGGACTCATTGTGTTTCATCAGCAGGTGTCTTTATTTTTTTTTTTGGGAGAATTGACATATCCACTCATCCATCCTGTGCATCTATTCAGTGACCAGACCATCTATTCAGTGCAGAGCTCAGGGTTCAAAAACGGTGAGAAAATAACAAGGGATTCAACTATATCTCTAGTTCATTATGTTTACTTACCACTAAGCCCAGGGCCACCAGAGGCTCTCCTTCATTGAGGTGGTACAGGAAGGAGCCTCCGTACGTGTTCCTGTTCAGAGGCCACCCCACAGAGTGCTCTACTCGACCCGGGTGCCATTTCTTCTCATCGATAATCCACAGCTGGGGGAAATAGTGTGTGTTAGTGCGTATGTAAAAGCTCCATTCAGTTAGAAACGGTGAAGCAAACACCGTTTCTAAAAAAAAAAAAAAAGTTTTGTTTATGCATCCAACGTTCACTTTTTGTTCATCTGTCCAAAAAAACATTGTCGGATTGATTCAGAA
>NC_083472.1:22103968-22163968 GCF_030014155.1 Tachysurus vachellii
ATATATATATATATATATATATAAAATATATGTTTGTTATATGTTTGTGGAGTGTAGAACATTTTCGTCTTTCGTTACCGACCTTCCCATCGTGGATCCTTGTCTCGAGGATAGATGGTATAATGGGATGTAATACGTGGCACAGGAGCAGAAAAGCATCGCCTTGTGTAGACCTGCACAGCCACCCGTTCTGTCTGAACTGCCTTCAGTGCACGTATACACCTCCGTGCTGTTAAAAAATAAAAAGAAGCAAATATTAGAAAAACAGCATGTAATCTGATACACAAATGCATCCTGATGGCTACTATTTAATAGTTATATAACCATCACTTAGAAATCATATATATATCCCAAAAGACCAAGTAAAAAGTATTCATCCCATCTTGGTGTTTTTCTTTTTTTTTTGGACCAAACAAATTAATCCAAGTGGGAAGAAATAAATACCTTGTTTTAAATAATAATAATAATAATAATAATAATAATAATAATAATAATAATAAACTGAAAAGAGCATACATATCCACACCCTTAGTTTGAAAACCCTTACATAAGATCTTGGCCTTTTTAATTCCAGGTTTTAATGCGACAACCTCTAAGAGGAGGAAGACGTGTAAATATTTTTGCCAAGTGTTTAAACGTCAAATGTTTAAACATCACTTGAAATAACGCATTCACTCATTTACTATCCAAATGGTTTCTGATGAGTCTGCTGTAGAGATATATTGCAGTTATAAACAGGGGGGAAACATAAAATGCTAACGAGCTGCTAGTATTGAACAAGACACGCCCACAGGGGCAGAAAACACGCAGTCTCCTTCTGATTGGACGAAACACGAACGAGTGCAGTTTGAGTCACCGAAAAATTCGTAACCGTATTCTCGATAAAAGATTACAATAAAATAAAACTTAAAATTAATATCCTAAACATTTGAGTTTATTTCTTTTCTGTCATCTTCATTTCCAACCACAGGCACAAAATCTCTGAGCACTATGTAGAGGCTTTATATATGCATTATAAAAAGGAGGTTAATTGTCTTAAATCCCCAAGCATGCACTAGTAGCAGGAATGGGAGATAAATACTTTTATACACAAAAAAACCCAAACAGTATTCATTAATAAGCTGACAAAGATAAATAACCATTACAATACTTTATAATATGATGTCATGCGTTCAATAATAAGATTTAAAGTAGTTTTTGACTTGCTCATGAAATTATTTATATATCACTGACCTTTGCCCTAGATTTAGCTAGCATCCTGCTAAGCTAAGCTAAGCTAAGCTAATGACTGGAGCTGTGGTGTATAAAAAAAATATACCAGCGGTTTTTGTCTTAATTTTATACATATGTAGTGAATAAAAAATTACACATCGTTACAGGAAATTAATAAAAATATACCCAAATGTAAAAAATTTAGCTATTAAGTTTCCAGTTAGCGTTGACGTACAATGGCTGCGTCCCAAACCACCTCCATATTCCACAGTGCACTAGCTGCATCTAGGGTACAAACCGTTACTTCATCCCCTACAAAGTGCGCGTAAATAGTGACTGAGGCTGCATTTGGAACGCGACCCGCAGCTAAATGCAGCTAAATGCTAAAGTGACTTTACCTTGAAGTGAACATCTGCTGGAAGGAAACATGAGGAAATCTGACGCTTTAGTACCTGCTGTAAATCCTCCTGTTGGATATAAAAACGCCTTCTGTAGTGTGATATAAATATAAACTAAAGGTTTAGTTTACACAGATTTATCAGCCCTGGAAACAAAATATTCCTTTTACTTCTTCTTTTGTAAGGACATCATGGCGACTTAAAGGAGGAAACGCTCTCTGCTGCCATCTGTCGGATAGGAATAAAACCGTACTCTGATCTAAGTCTAGTCAGAAAGCTATTGGCATTTATACACACAGACACACAGACACACAGAGACACACATACACACAGACACACACAAACACACACAGACACACACAGACACACACACACAGACACACACACACAGACACACACATACACACACATACACACACTCACACAGACACACACACACATGCACACACACACACACACAGACACACACACACACAGACACACACAAACACACACACACACACACACACATACACACACTCACACAGACACACACACAAACACAGACACACACAAACACACACACATACACACACTCACACAGACACACACACAGACACACACACACAGACACACACACACATGCACACGCACGCACACACACACAGAGACACACATACACACAGACACACACAAACACACACAGACACACACACACAGACACACACATACACACACATACACACACTCACACAGACACACACACACATGCACACACAGACACACAGACACACACACACACACACACAGACACACACAAACACACACACACACACACATACACACACTCACACAGACACACACACAAACACAGACACACACAAACACACACACATACACACACTCACACAGACACACACACAGACACACACACACAGACACACACACACATGCACACGCACGCACACACACACAGAGACACACATACACACAGACACACACACACAGACACACACACAGACACACACACATACACACTCACACAGACACACACACACATGCACATACACACACAGACACACACACAAACACACACACACATACACACACTCACACAGACACACACAAACACAGACACACACAAACACACACACACATACACACACTCACACAGACACACACACACATGCACACACACACAGACACACACACAGACACACACGCACACACACACACACAGACACACACACATACAGACACACACACAATCACACACATACACACACATACAGACACACACACACTCACACACGCACACACACACACAGCTTAGGGAGTAAGAGAAAATAAGCTATTATAGCTGCTGTAACGGAGGTGATAAAAAGATTGCGACTTTGTTTTGCGGATTTTCTGCAATATCAAAAGTAAATATTAATGAATAAAAATGAACAATTGTGATAATTTTGTGATGCTATCAGACTTCACGTTGATCACAGTGACTGTATAACAAATTACTGATTATTTTCCTGTAATAGCACTTGCCCAAGTGTTTTTTTTATTCTTTACTTAAATCATTAATTAGAGAATAGACTTCACTAATCTGTGTGCATACAAATCAACTATGATGCTTAATTGATCATCATATGTTAAGAAAAAAAGATTTAATAAAAAATAATTATGAGGACGATGTGATTGGTAGTGTATTTGGTCTAATTTGCTCTAATTTAAATAAAATGAATGGATTTATTACATTGATTACATTTGAAATATTTTGCCACAATAAATAAAAAATACACAAATTTTCCAAATATTATTTGACATATTTTTCCCCTCACTTTATCCAAATTGCAGCCCAAGTTACTCCCAGTCCTTAATGTGAGTTCATGTGAATGTTTAGTTTAATAGACACTAATCGGGTCTGTATACGACAGCTTTATAATCCCTTTAGACGGAGTATGACTTGCATTCGAGTTTCTTTTTCGTGTCATCTGTATAATCCGAGATTTACATGTCAAAGCAGTGAACTGAAACTGAGACAAGCAGAAAATATCACGACACATTAAATCAAGTGAAGTCAAGTCAAGAAGCTTTTATTGTCATTTCAACCATATATAGCTGTTGCAGTACATAGTGAAAAAAAAATAAAAGACTTCATCAGAATGAAATCAATGCTTTTTACATTATACATTTATTTTTGCATCCAGAAAATCTGAGGTCACTTGAATGAACGTTGGTACACAAGATTTTTTTAAAGAAGCTCACTGAGAAAAGTCTCACTATAGTCCTTGACCTTGTTAAACAGAAATATATATATATATATATATATATATATATATATATATATATATATATATATATATATATATATATATATATATTATGTGTGTGTGTGATGATTTTTGTGTGGCACTAATAATTTTGATCCACAATAATTCTATGACTTTTTTATGTGAGACATAAAAATTGGGTTCAAATGTATATCTTAAAACTTGCTTGTAAACAAATCAAAATTTTCGACCATAAGAAAAAAGCCTGATGTAAGTGAAAATGCGCATGAAAGCAGTGCACTATAGTAATATTTGGCTCAAATATCTCAAATATCAAACATTTTGCAGGACTGAATCAATCATGATTCAATCTTGGAATATGAATTGTGGAATATGAATATGAAATGTGTTGGAACACCGGAATATGAATTGTGTTGTTATAATTTAAAACTGATCAAAGTCAAATCAATGTATTCCTGTTTGTTAGTGAATTATACTCTGAAAGATGAATGAATACATAATCCTTCAATGATACATTTTCACCTTTGTGTAAGGATATTAATTAACAAAATGCATAAGACGTAATGCACAATAATTTTATTAATGGCTATTCAGTCAGCTGTACGATTTACTAAGATTTATTGTATGCATACAGGTGATGCAAAGCCCCTTTGTGTTTATACATCACTGTCACAAAATGGAGGTGAAAAGCGATAGCTTTGAGCTACATAAGGATACACATGGGCTACACAAACCTGAACATGTAAACAAAAGCTACACACGACACAAGCAGTCATCACAAACACGGATAAACACACGACGACCAACGCGTCAGCTGCCTAAGAGAAAAATGGAGAACTTATGATGTAATAATGAGACAATTCTGTTGCGATGAGGTGAGAAAGTGGAACAAATGTGTTTGTGCGCCCTCTGGTGGTCTCTCTTGGGGGCTTGTTTGTGGTGGCTGTGATAATCACAGCTCTGGTGGCCTGGGGAGGGATTTGTGGTGGGTTCTTGGTTGCCATGACAATCACATATACAAATATGTTATATTAAAGTAAGCATTTACAACTTCATACACTTTAAATGATGTTGAAATAATTTGTTGATCAATCCTGGTGCAGCACACATACTGCCCCATGGAGTTATTACTGCAACTAGGGGTGAAAACTGCCATAAGTTTTAACCGAGGCCTATTGGGAAAAGCATCACACTGCCCCAGGTTCACTCTATGCACGAGGAACAGCGGACAGAAAAGTTAACGACAGGGTTGTTATTGAGTCAAATCAAGCGACACAAAATCACACCAGCCAGTGAATATGAAAAAAAGTAACGATATAATACGAAGGTTGGATTCCTGGAGAAACAGTGATCGTTATCCAACACTTTTTCTGATTTCTCAACATCACTATAAATTAATTTAATAACGAACCATACATCCAATAGGAATGGATAACTGGGTCCATATTCAATGGCAAAATGTCACGGCTCTCATTTTGTTTCTTTGCATAACCGAGTAAAGAAAATCAGCAAACCTAAGAAAACCTAAGAAAACCTAACCCTAGGTTTTACTCCAAATAAAGACGTATTCGAGAACTGTGAGGGAAAAAAAATACGTATATACTTTTACTTGCTTATTTCACGTTCCTTTAAATAAAATCCGTTTAAAAATAGTTGGTATTAAATACACACAACACTGGAGGCCTCTTCGACGTTCCATTTAATTCCCCTTCAGTTCTCTGTGTTTAACTTAAGCCTTTTGGTATGAGGTGTCATTGTTGGTGTAAGCAAATTTACACACATTAATTTAATCTTTGTACGACAGACAGACAGACAGACAGACAGACAGACAGCAGTGTTTGGACTCCTTAATTGATTTTGGAACATAATAGAAAAATAATCTCTTCTGAATAGCAATCAGCCAGATCATTTATCCAAGTCATGGTACACAAAACGTTCTGTTGTTTGACTTTAATCGGACAACGTAGACTTTGTGGATGAATTTGCACTTAAAACAAACAAACAAACAAAAAAACAAACCAAAAAAAAAAATCGCTGTTGATGATGTTTTATGGACGTGACAGCAATGTGTGGGGTTTAATGAATTAGTCCTAATGTGTAATATTTCTTACAGCCAGTGGTGGTGCTGTTTTTTCTGTTTTTTTTTTGTTTTTTTTTTTACTAAAATCCACTTCATGCCGTTTGTTGATTGTGTGGACGGGAAAAAATCCTTACAGTGAAACTTATTGTTATTTATAAGACAAAATGAAGGACAAAACACCACTACATAATCATGTGAATTCTCACAACTGGGCTAATTGACAATATTCATCACAGATTTACAGATATTCAGAACAATATTAGCAATATTCAGGACCCGAGGCGTTTTTTTTTAAAATGCTATTATTAAACAATGAGATTTCACAGGAACAGAACATTTTTATCTGTCATCTCTGTCAAGCTTGCTTGACTTTGAAGTTCACAGGAAGTGCAAACGGGTATTATGTTGGAAAAGTAAACCTGGGAGTCTGTTGATCCGATCCATGTTGTACATGACTCCATAAAAGTCTGAGTAAGGCTCCATTTCATTTCACACTCCACCCCACCAAAGCTCTGAGTCATACACTTCCAGTGGAAACGAATAGACGCCTGCTGCTGTCACTCAGTAGCATAAATGTACAATCATGCGTGTGTGTTAATAAAACTGACGAGCAAACTAATGTGTTTGTCCAAGAATGGCTCCAAATCTGAGCAGGTTTATGTGTATCATTTCCTGTGTATCATTTCCTGTCCTTTTTCACTTCGTCCTTAGGTAGCAGCTAAGAAGTCCTTGAGGTGCAGGACATCTCAGAAGGATGTGCCAGGTACTCCGGAGACACTACGTTCTGGCTGTTTTCGTGAAGAGGCCACATTTCCTGCCAGGTAAAGGAAGGATGATGGGCTGGGTGGCTACTGAGCAATGGCCGCTGTTGCCGGTAGTTGGTCCAGACCTGCATGAGGGTCTCCTTGAAGGGTCGTGTGGTCAAAGTATAAAGAATGGGATTTAGAGCACTGTTTATGGGCAGGATGAAGATAACCACCCATGAGCTGATGGTTCCTGGGTGAAGAAATGAAAGAATTTGCAATTGTTATTTCTAAACATAAGAAAAATACAAACAACATAACCAGAGTCTAAAAGAATGTTCCAGAATGTCCTTTATTCATTTATTTTAGTATTAAGTACCAGGTGAGATCCAATCCAATCCAATCCAATCCAATCTAATCATCTGTAAGGACTTAACAGTAGCTCTCAGTTATGCAATTGGAATGAAGTTCCAAGCTTCTTGTCATTAACACAGAAATGAATAACAACTGCCACTCATCCTAGAAAACTTTTTCAAGAGATAAGTATCACATATTTATTTGTTCATAACCTAATTTGTGTAGAGAAACTGCACAAAAGTACTTGTAGCTAAGCGATTTTTTGCGATAGATGCAGGGCATCTTCCTCTAGAGGCCATGTATCCCCACTCAAAAATAAATAGATAAACCATGGAGGAAAGCAATTACCTGGGATTTCGACCTCCATCAGGGATAAGATCTTGAGAATGAAAATCGGTATCCAGCACAACGAGTCTGTGATGACGATGGAGAAGAAGCGCTTGGCCACGGTTAGCTCTTTCTTGATGTGGTTGCTGTATTTGGTTGTTTGAGTCCCCGTTCTCTGGATGTTGTAAAACATGCTTCCATAAGACAAAACGATGATGAGAAATGCCACGAGGTTCAGACCTACGGAGAAGCCAATATAAGACCAAATTAAAAAAAAAGGTTAAATACAAAGGTTGTATTGTTGTAATGTCTATTTGGTTGTGTTCATGTTCAGCATTGAATATCTTTGTCATGGCTCACTCCACAGTGATGGTTAATATGAAGCTCATATGAAAGTAGACACTCTGGGATTTAAGACTTTGTAGTTTTTCTACTAAAAAGTGTTTAAAATGTTTATATCTTCAATGTAAATGGTGATGGGGGCACGGTGGCTTAGTGGTTAGCACGTTCACCTCACACCTCCAGGGTTGGGGGTTTGATTCCCGCTTCCACCTTGTGTGTGTGGAGTTTGCATGTTCTCCCCGTGCCTCGGGGGTTTCCTCCGGGTACTCCGGTTTCCTCCCCCGGTCCAAAGACATGCATGGTAGGTTGATTGGCATCTCTGGAAAATTGTCCGTAGTGTGTGATTGCGTGAGTGAATGAGAGTGTGTGTGCCCTGCGATGGGTTGGCACTCCGTCCAGGGTGTATCCTGCCTTGCCCGATGACGCCTGAGATAGGCACAGGCTCCCCGTGACCCGAGGTAGTTCGGATAAGCGGTAGAAGATGAATGAATGAATGAATGTAAATGGTGATATCAAACCCATTGCTGCTCTCTGGGTTCCCCCGAGCACTTGAAACCTAAAGGTGTTTATCTTCAAGCACTAAAATTTAACAGAGTCCTGACTCATTTTATATTAGACTTTCAGCAATAAACAAATTCATTTGTTTACACTAATTGAAAATTTGTCAATAAAAATAAGTCAGTTTCCATTCTGCTGTCAGAAATGAAAAGCCAGTTTACTCGCGAAAGAACAAAGGATTAAAATATCACTGCTGGGCCGAGAAATAGTCCACTAATCACAAACCTCTAGCCATTCGAGATGAAAACGAATAAAATGCTATCACATTTAGGACAAATCATGGAAAAATGAATCTGAGCTTTAGTCTTTTGTGTATAATACCTGAAGCAGGAACGAGGAAGACCAGCAAATGTTCAGGAAGTAAACAAAAAGCTTAGAATAAACGATTTGATGGATATCTCGAGTAGACATTGAGATCTTTATATACGTTTTTGCTCATGGACAATTGGACAGAGATATATTATCTAGCAGACATCTTCCAGAGTAAAACAGATAAAGCCAGTGCAGAGATGATGACACTATCAGCAGCTCCTCATGGCTCAGTCTGACCTCCATCATGCCAAACAAATTGAGGTCTTCCTAACATAAATATCTTGTGAACAGTTTGTCGACCAGGAATGATATTTGGAAATATTTGAAATATTAAGCAAAGGACCTCCGAGTGACACTGAGGATTCCCATATATCTGTAGAACATCTATAGGTCTGATCAAGATTAGGATATAGATTAAGAAACCCATGCTGCGCGTTCTATATGTATTATAGATTTAAAATAATGGTATTTTGTATTGGAACCAAGGCCTATTTCATGCCTTAGTATTAATTACCATGTATGTCAAGAGTCATGCTTGCTATGTATATGTTTTTGTCTTGTAGCTTGTTTAGTCTCTCAAAAGATGAGGTAAATTTTTATACAAGTTATTTATTGTTATATATGATTTTTTTTTTAACGTTTAAATTAAAGCCTTACCCAGAAAGATGACGATGGAGTAGATCTGAGCTCCTGCAGTCTCTGGCTGCTCTGAATGCAGAGGAAAACAAACTCCATTGGTCCCGTAAAAGTTCCTGAAATCTCCTTTACACACCAGCGGCAAGAACGCGATGACGAAGCCCAGGATCCAGATGGCCACCAGGATGGTGACGGTGCGTCTGCGCCCAGGCGTCAGGTAGCGGAACGGGTAGACGATGCAGATGTACTTCTCCAAGGTGAGGTAGGTGAGGAGAAGAACTGAGACTTCGGTGGACAGCATGGCCAAAGAGCCGACCACCTGACAGGGCAAACTGTCCATCCAGGCCTGTGCATGGCGATTATACTCGCCGCGAAACTTCAGGTCGTACGCGCCGATGGCAAACAGGTAGATGCCCATCAGACCATCAGCACCTGCTCAGGAAAGCAGAGGGTTCAGCTGTGTTAGGGATTTAATTCCATTCCATAGCTTTATTTTTAAACAGCATGTGAGGATTATGGGGATTACATATTTATACTTTCACCATTAAAAGCCTGGTTGATTTTCATTCACTAATGAAATTACCAGACGTGAAAAAGAGCGAGGAATATTAAAAAGAGAGCTTGTTTATTAGCATGTTTTACTTTAATATAGTCACACACACACACAGAGAGAGAGAGAGAGAGAGAGAGAGAGAGAGAGAGAGAGATGGATGGATGGATGGATGGATGGATGGATGGACGGATGGATGGATGGAGAGAGAAGTAGACAGTGAGAAATACATAGAGACCACAGGAGTGACTGTCAGAGAGAGAGAGAGAGAGAGAGAGAGAGAGATGGATGGATGGATGGATGGATGGATGGATGGATGGATGGACGGATGGATGGATGGAGAGAGAAGTAGACAGTGAGAAACACATAGAAACCACAGGAGTGACTGTCAGAGAGAGAGCAAGAGAGAGAGCAAGAGAGAGAGAGAGAGAGAGAGAGAGAGAGAGAGAGAGAGAGAGATGGATGGATGGATGGATGGATGGATGGATGGAGAGAGAAGTAGACAGTGAGAAACACATAGAGACCACAGGAGTGACTGTCAGAGAGAGAGAGAGAGAGAGAGCAAGAGAGAGAGAGAGAGAGAGAGAGAGAGAGAGAGAGAGAGAGATGGATGGATGGATGGATGGATGGATGGATGGATGGATGGAGAGAGAAGTAGACAGTGAGAAACACA
This sequence comes from Tachysurus vachellii, assembly GCF_030014155.1. NCBI lineage: Eukaryota > Metazoa > Chordata > Actinopteri > Siluriformes > Bagridae > Tachysurus > Tachysurus vachellii. The sequence continues at coordinate 22,114,424 of NC_083472.1, forward strand.
TAGAGACCACAGGAGTGACTGTCAGAGAGAGAGAGAGAGAGAGAGAGAGAGAGAGAGAGAGAGAGAGAGAGAGAGAGAGAGAGAGAGATGGATGGATGGATGGATGGATGGATGGATGGATGAATGGAGAGAGAAGTAGACAGTGAGAAACACATAGAGACCACAGCAGTGACTGTCAGAGAGAGAGAGAGAGAGAGAGCGAGAGAGAGCAAGAGAGAGAGAGAGAGAGTGAGAGAGAGAGAGAGAGAGAGAGAGAGAGAGAGAGAAATGAGGTAAAAATTAAAGATGTAAAAAGCAAAAGTGCTGAAAGAAAGAAAGAGATACAGAGATGGAAGGATAGATTGAGGAGACAGAGACAGAGAAAGAATGAGAGACATGATCAGAAAGAGAGAAAACGTAAACAAGGTGGAGGGAGAAAGAAGGAGCGATACAGCTGAACCTAGCAGAGAAAGAGGGACTGGTGGGAGAGAGAAAGAGAGAGGATGAGGGAAATAGAGGAAGAAGTAAAAACTATTTCAGTAGTTCAATAATTAATCAATCAAAAGCTACAATTTGCTTTATCGTCTGTACATCATATTCCATTTATCCCCCAAATACACACCAACATCTTTGTCCACAAAACTGTATTCATGCACAACTCTGAGCCCTTTAGCAAGACGTCTCCTGAGACTGTTTGCATCTCAGTTCATTTTGATCTGCCTTTCAAAGCAGTTCCAGGACACTCAGGAACACTGACAGCCAAGTTTTCCCAGTAAGACATCATAATAAACCTCCTTGACAAAAGCAATAATGAGTTTTGTAAGTGATATTTGTTTTGTTGCCAATCTTCACCCTTTCATGAGATCTGAGCCGCTGCTCTTCTCGATCCCTGTGTCGTGTCCGACCAGGCTTGACTCGAACACGGTCGCTCGGACGACTCTCGTTACACACGCAAGCCCGTGGCTGCATGTCAGCCTTCAAGTACGGATGCAGAAAAATCAATTACTGCCTTCAAAGCATGATGTAGACATCAAAGCCGAAGACTGTCGAGAATTGCTTTACACTCGTGCAAACCTTCTGATCAAATCTGAACCTGTCTCATTCAGCAACTCTCTCATTCTCTCTCTCTCTCTCTCTCTCTCTCGCTCTCTCGCTCTCTCTCTGGCATATAGATGACCCGGTCCACAGCTAAAACCTTGATATCCTGTTATTTAGAACATATCAAAGAGCATATCCAAACAGCAGCTTTTCATTTCACGCTCAATCAGGCTGAGAGCCTGAGAAAAGAAGTCAGACAGGGTTAAAATGAATAATAGAGACTTGTTCACCTAAAAGTGGCCAATCTGAAATTGCATAGAGTATAAATTCGGGCAAAATGGCTGACCAGAGGACACATGATTGATTTCTGAAGCCAAAACTACAAGGCAAAGTGTGTCAGAGCTTTGGAAAAATTCTGTGCAAGCTGGCATGTAGGGCATTTATATAAAGCTTTATGTTTTCAAGCTGTGCCGAAAAGAAATGTGTGACACATTTTGGAGCTTCTGAGCGGCGAAATCATACCGAGCTACGTAATCGCAAAGGTGCTGTATAAAAATCACTTCTTATGAAAATTCAGACTCAGAGTCTGACCCAGTCCTGCCATCGCTCCTGCCTTTGCTCTCAAACACCATGTTTCTAACCAGCTGTGGCTCATCTGAAGCTCTGCATCACAAAGTATTATTATTGTTTTTCGTTGCCGATTACACAAGACTTATATTCTGACGCCCTTTTTCCTGCATTGCACTACCATTATGCTTGTTCACTTCTCTCAGAAAGCTTGCATTAGCCTTTTTTTATTACTATTATATTACTATTACACACACACACACAGAAGTGCATCAACCAATCAGATTCCATATGAATAACTGAAAGACTTACAGCAGAGGGAAATGATGCACATGGCATGGAGCTTGTTCTCCGAGCGGATGTACGAGCGCATGCAGATGACAAAGATGTTACCAAAGCAGGTTGTGGCAGACACGACCCAGACAAAGACACGCAGCACGATGTTGGCCAGAAGGTCCTCCAACGATGAGATGCCATCTGTATTGGGCTTACAGCTGCGTACGTGAGGGGCATAACCACAATACTGGAACTTTTTAAAATAGCTGTGTTCAGGAAAAAAAAAAAACACTGGGTAAGAGTGTTTAGAAGAAGGAAATACACTCCTAAAGAAGGAGATTTTACTCGCTAACATATAACAAGAGCCTGATAAAGGAAAGACATATCAAGGATGTTCCTCCGCATTCAATGTAACTAAAACATATGATTTATTATTCTTTAAATAATAAAGAAGGACAATTAAAAAGGAATAACACTTTTTGTTTTTTTTTTTACCTCAGAAAAAAACATAAAACATGCATATATCTTCAACTTAGCATTTTAGCTGTACACGTTTAGCTTAGCAGGTTGTTATGAACTACTGAAATATGACAATTAAAGGTTCTTGACTTGACTTGCTATTCACACACCGTTCTCAAGAAGAGAGTTAGGACTTAATCCTGGGATAAAATACGTCAGCAGGAAAAAAGAGCTTTCAGAGCTAGCTCGTGTTTTCAAAAACAAGTTTTGACATTCTGAGAAGAAAAAAGAAGGACTTACATGTGTGTGAGGTTTTTGAGTGGTTCAAACATCCTCCTGTGAATGTTTGCAATCTCGATGCCCTCGATGCTCCTGAAAGATGAACAGTTCTCTCTTTAGCCATTAGCATATTTCATATCGGCTCGAAAACAAGGCAATCCTTTTTTGGCCCTTTTACGGAAAGCTTTGACGCATGAAATGAAAATAGACGGCTTCCTGGAGACAGAGTGATATCTCTCTGCACCATTACTAAAACTATCAAAAGCTTCCTATTTTTACTCTGTTTTTATCTGAATGGGTGTCACTGATAACATGTACAGCAGGTGAAAGAGACTTAAGAGTCTTACAAATACCCGGGGGTTTACTGTACATTGACAATAAGCTCAACCGGACTAAAAACACTGGTCAAAGTCGACTGCACTTCTTGTGGAGGCTCAAGACCTTCAACACATGTAAAAAAAAATGCTTAAGATTTTCTATCAGTCTGTGGTGTCAAGCTGCCGTTGTAAATTTCAATGTTTTTTAATTTCCAAAACCAGCATTTCGCTTGAGATCTGCTCCAAGAATGTGACGTATTCACGTAATCAAGGTCGGTACTAAGTGAAGTCGACTTACAGTGACTTCAGCTTATGCAGTTTGTCAAAATGGTCCATTTGCAGCTCTTGAATTGGGTTGTATGAAATATTCCTGTGAAGCAAAAGGAAAGAATTTGGCGATTTCTTTAAAATGGCTGATATTCATCATACAGTCGATGGTAGTTACAGTTCATTGGGATTGTACTTTGATTAAGAACAATTCAGACTGCTGGCAGGTTCGAGCAGTTTTTAGTGATAAGAATGACAACAAGACAAGAGACTGAGGAAGGAAAGGACTTACAGCTGCAGCAAATCTCCTAGATTTACAAAAAGATCTGGTGAGATTTGCTCGATTCTGTTACTGGATAAGTCTCTGTGGGAAGAAAAAAAAGAATTATAGAACTGACTTTATATGCATTAAGAAGCATTCTAATCAGATACAGGCAAAAGTATTGGATATACATACTGTATATATATATATATATATATATATATATATATATATATATATATATATATATATATATATGTATATGTTTATACAACCATACAACCAAATAACTCATAAGAGACTAACACTGCCATAGTTCTGCTCAAAAAGCAATGGATTGAAAAATTACATAGCCGGTTCAGAACACATATAATACTGGAAGAGGTAAAAAATGTACAATAGTTTGATCAATAATATCTTTGCACAGTTGTTAGACATTAATTTGCATGTTAAGATTCTCCTGATTATAAATAAAAGCCTTTATTTTGTCACATATACATTACAGCATATAACATCCAAGTTTTTGGAGGTTGGGGTCAGAGCACAGGGTGATGATACAGCACCCCTGGAGCAGAGAGGGTTAGGGGTCTTGCTCAATGGCCCAACAGTGACATCTTGGTAAATCTGGGGCTTGGACCACAATCTTAACTGCTTGAGCCACCACTGCCAATTTGAAGGCTTTATTATATACTGATTTTAGGGTGCCAATAATTTTGAAAACAGTTTTCAAAAAAATGGTGCTACTGAAATCCCTATATGTTTACGCTCATACGGGGATATTAATTTTTCTCTCATTTTCTTGAAGGTTTGGAGTCGAGTGTATCTTTGAAGTTCTACACTCTTTGTAGAAGAACAAATCTCATTTCACACTTGGGCTGGCAAAAAAAAACTGGGCCAAATTGTGCCGACTTGAGGACCGATGAGCAAACAGTACCAAAATATTTCTTAATTTGGTTCTTAAAAAAAAAAAAAAAAAACAGGTCAGGCTTTAAACTCTGGAGAATATTTTGTGTTCATTATTTCTGCAAAACTGTATTGCGAGAGATCAAACTGACTCAGAACGTACAGCTCGCCCATCCTGCGCAGCAGAGAGAACGCCTGTTCATGGATATGACTGATCCTGTTCCTCTGAAGGACTCTGGAGTGAGAAGAAAGAGAGAGAGAGAGAGAGAGAGAGAGAGAGAGAGAGAGAGAGAAAGCAAGAAAGCAGCACAGAGAGTGAGAGTGACAGAGAGACAAAGTGTGAGTGAAAAATAAAAAAGTGAGATAAAGACAGAGAGAGAGAGTGTGTGAGTGAGAAAGTGAGAGAAAGACAGAGAGAGACAGAGAGGGTCAGAGAGAGAGAGCGCAAGATCGATAGATAGATCGATAGATTGATAGACCGATAGAAATGAGGTCAGGCAAAGAAAGTTGATATGGAGTGAGAGGGACAAAGAAAAAGAGTTGATTATTTTTACAGAAGTGCGTCTCTTCCATTCGTAACAAATAACACAGGGATGCTGGACATTAATGGATTAAAGAGCATCTGTAAACGTTAATAAGGTGATGATTTCTGTGAGATGTTTATTTGTGTACAGTGTCTGTCTGCTCTAAAGGTTAGAGCTAAGGGTTTAACTCTTCAGGACTTTCTGGTTTCTTAGTGACATGAAAAGTTTTTTTTTAATTAAACAACAGAAATGCAGTCTGGTGAGTTTATAGCTGCTATAAAGTCAGTGATATCAGGAAGTTGTTATGTGGATGTTTGATACATCCGAGGCATGAATAATAATAATAATAATAATAATAATAATAATAATAATAGTAATAATAGTAATAATAATAACAACAATAATAATAATAATGGTAATAATAATAGTAATAATAGTAATAATAATAATAATAATAATAATAGTAATAATAATAATAATAATAATAATAATAGTAATAATAATAATAATAATAATAATAATAATAATAATAATAATAATAATTTCAGGACATGCTGTTCATTCTTTTGTTTTATTCTTTACAGAGAAAACTTAGTAAAGCTTTATACAGCGGGTAAAATAAGTATTGAACACGTTACCATTTTTCTCAGTAAATTTATTTCTAAAGGTGCTATTGACATGAAATTTTGACCAGATGTTGGTAACAACCCATTCAATCCACACATGCAAAGAAATCAAACCATAGATGTCTGTAAATTAAGTTATGTTTAATAATGTTAAATGACACAGGGAAAAAGTATTGAACACGCTTACTGAAACATATTTAATACTTTGTACAAAAGCCTTTGTTGGTAACGACAGCTTCAAGACGCCTCCTGTATGGAGAGACGAGTTGCATGCATTGCTGAGGTGTGATTTTGGCCCATTCTTCCACACAAACCGTGGGCCTCTTCTATGAACTCTGATCTTTAGTTCTTTCCATAGATGGTGACGTGTTCAATACTTATTTTACCCGCTGTATATTAAAGTAAAATTATTCTATAAATTGATGAAATGGATTAAATGGCACATAAAAACAGACACAAGCAGAATGTTAATAGCCGGAAATGAGCAGCCAGGAACTTGAGAGTGTTTACAAATGAAAATAATTTACAGCACAACAATCCTGTCTGTGCAGGCAATAAGAAATGTACTTACAGCACAGTAAGCATGCTACAGGACCAGAATGTTCTATTGTCCACAATCTCCATCTGATTCCCTTCCATATCTCTGTAAACACACACACACACAAACACACACACACAAACACACACAAACACACACACACACAAACACACACAAACACACCCACACAAACACACACACAAACACAAACACACAAACACACACACACACAAACACACACTCAAATACACACAAATCATATTTATCACAGATTTGTGATTATTTTGTTGTGTTATGAAATTTATCTCCTTGATCCTTAATATCTGAAACACTATATATTGCTCACTATATATAGTCTGTCTATATATTGCAATAGAAATATTGTCTTTTAAAACAATCAGTTCAAACAGATATGTCAAGAGGAATGTACTAACAAATAAAAAGTAATAATAATAATTATTACATAATAAAAAATTATAATAGTTAGTTTATTGTAATTATAATTAAATAAAAAATGTCATTAGAATGAAATCAGTAATAATATGCAATCATATTAGATCATAATAAAAATTTGGATGATTATTCATTAAAACAAATGAAATTAAAAATAAATTTCTGAATTTACAATATCTATATCCTTTTTTTTTATCATGTATGAAAAATAAATGTGTCCTAATTGGATAAAAAAATGGTTTCTCAGTAACTCCTTTAACAAAGGAAATGAAAGTGTGTTCGAAATCCAGTACACTGAATTACACACAGAATGAAGCTGGGAAAAAAAAAATCCCATGTCAATTCTGCAGAATACATAAACATCCAGATATTTTAAGACTTACAGCCAATTTAACCGTGGCATCTCCAGGCATATATCGTCAACGTGTGTCAGAGAGTTATTCAATAGAACTCTGCAACAAAGCAATACACACCACACAAACACACTTAAAGGCTATAGTTGATATTTATAGCGATAGTTATTTTAACACATCACTAAAATACAAGAAAAGCGACAGTTAAAGGACAAAACTTACAGCAGCACAAGAGAACTCAGGCCTGAAAAGGTCAGAGAAGAAACTTGGTGGATTTTGTTGTTTTCCAAAATCCTACAAATGAATAAAAATGCCAGGTGGCTCATTAATAAACATTAAGATGCCAAAGAATAGCATTTGTTTCAGGCGGCGGCTCATTGATCGCTAATTGATGCACGAAGGCTGTGGCCTCTAAAAGAATTTAATCAGCAGACGTGTAACGGAACGCTTTGGGAGTCAAATTCGCTTATTCATGTAGTTCGACGTGTACAAGCCGAACGAGCGTGATTATGATGAATGAGTTGATAACATATAAATACGCTAATGAGAAAGAGACAGGCAACTTGATAGTGCTCTACTAACAAGATGGATTCAATTAGAAATATGGAAATTGAACCGCTTACAGCCATTCCAGTTTGTGCAGGTCCTGAAATACTCCTGGCATTAGGCTAGAGATGCGATTATAGCTCAAATACCTGAAAAAATAGACAAAGAAAGCATTTTTCTGAGTATCATCAGCTTACATTCTCCAAAAAAAAAAAAAAGCCATTAACATTACTCAGCATCACTGATTCATCCTCAGAGAACCAGAGACTGGGTTTCTAACAGAAGTAAGTAAGTTATAAAGAGGTAAAAAAAAATATATATATGCATTTGATGTCATTTGCCACTGACTAGAGTGAATCAAACACAATTGCTACACACTTGTTCAGTGATAAGAGTTGATCTTTAACATGATCACAGCCCTACGAAGCTATTTTTCTTCCTAGAAGTTCAAGCAGTGATTTTCCTGCACTTCCTCCCAGATGGCAGAAGGTTAAACAGGTGGCTTGGATGGGATGGATCATTAATAATATACTCTCTGCAATGTAAATTGAGTCCAGTCTAGTAAGTGGGTCCCAATGATGTCCTGTGCTGATCTTACAATCCTTTGCAGCATTCTTTTCTTATCAACCGGTTGGTAATAAACTTCCATCGACTAACTGTGATGATACTACGCTTCTAAAATGCATAAACAAGACGGTAGAGAACATACTGCGTAGTGTAAAGGAATAGTCTATAGCAGGGGTGTCAAACTCAGGTGCAATTATATTTGGCCTGCGAGATCATATCAAATGTGCATTACAGCTGGCTAGCCGCATGCTCTGCTAATACTACAAATCCCAGAATGCCTTGCCACTGTATTGACGCGTAGTCACGAACAGCAAACGCCCCGCATTCTCTGTTGACAGTCGTTAACAACCGTGTTACAGTCACATCGGGCAAGTTAACTCCACCCTCCAAACGAAAGATGGACAATAGGAGCTTTCAAGACAGGTGGGAGGCAGATTATCTGTTCACGAATATAAAGGACAGACCTGTTTGTCTTGTGTGCTAACGGAGCTAACGTGTCTGTAACGAAAGAATATAACATAAGAAAACACTAGTCGAAAAAGTTGGATTTTCATCGAATGAAATGATTATTTTTGGTTGTTTTGTTGTTTATTTTTGAAAAAGATCCACTTCAAAAAGGAACTTAAAATGATCCAGTGAGAGGCGTCATTTATTTATTTATTTAAATAAGAAACGAACACCACTGATGTGTCTTTTATTTCAAATTTAATTTCTTATGTGTTTGTAATATCAAGCTCTGGTTGATCCAAATCCTGTGTTCAAGCAAAACTAAAGGTTAAACATTACATATCAGTTGCAGTTCATTTTTCAATAAATATTCAGTTTGCCCCGTGACTTTATCTCAGTTTTATATTTTAGCCCACTGTGAATTTTAGTTTGACACCCCTGGTCTACAGTATGTCATTTGGGACGCAGCTATACTTTCTTTCCTGTCAATCACAGAGACACTAGCCAATCCTGAGCTCGTGTATGAGAAAGATAGAAGATTGGGCATTCCTCAGAGTATTTTACATGACCTTCTGACTCGATTGTTTATAAAGATGCATTTGAAGAGAGCGAGGTGTTAGATTTTACCCTTCAAAACATGCTAGCTGTGGTATGATAACGGAAGAGTGGGCTGCTGAGTGGGAATTGGAGCTGGCAATTGGAAATAAATAAATAAACGAATGAGAATATCACTTCTCAGCTCTGCTCAAACGCCGGCACGTACAGTACAAGTGAGATTCAAGACGATATCTGAATATCAAAATTTCTTATATCTGTTTCATTAGAGCAGGAACATCGCTGAGCAAAATAGCAAAACATCGCTGAGCTGAAATTGTACCATGGAACAGATTTTTTTAAGAAATTTTTTTTGCACATCCAAAAGGGAGTCTGACGATTAAAGATAATAACAAATGAATAAATGCACTTTCAACTGAACTCTAAAATAAATCAGGAGCCAATGACGTATCAGAGCAGACATGATGAACCTTTACGGAGTAGAGGAACAATGTGGGAGGATTTTAAAACTGACCACTCACAGTCGTGTGAGGTTATAAAGACCTCGGAACGCATAGGGTTCGACCACTTTGATGCGATTGTGTTGAAGGTATCTAAAAGAAGAGATCAGAGGTGTTACTGTATATAATCACAGATTATTATCATGAAAGCAAAATCTCCCTTTCTGAAATTACACTCTAAGACCGAGATGCGGAAGGAATTAAACGCTTCTGTGCTGTAGTAGAAAGAAAAAAAATATATATAATTTTTTTAATTTATATGAGACATTGTGTACGATTTTGTTTCTGTTCGTGACTACGAAAGCAGAACATTTACAACAAGCTCAGTAATAGTGTTTATGCCTCATGGGGAGGAATTATTCCAGTTCCAACTGTTTCATTAGAGAGAAAACACACAATGGGCCTCATTTGTTAATCTTTTAGAAGTTTTCGACTTGGATTGTTTTCACAGTCGAAAAAAAAAAACTCCCTATAGGTTTACGAAAGAATTGCTCTGTACTTGCATGTTTATTTTGATAAATGCCAGTCAGACGTACATTATAAAGCACATTCTCCTCACAAGAGAGACAAGAGTGTCTACAAAGTGTGGCTACGTTTTCTGGTAATGTAGCTCAGCCACTGCAGTGCATCAGCTACTGCACAACAAACACATTAACGAATCCTCCGTTCATAGGGTGCCATTACTTTTATTCTAATTGAATGGCGAATCATTATCTTGAAATGATGATTACAAAGATATAGAAATGAGAGAGGAAAATGCAGGTCCTCACAGCTTCTGAAGATTCTGGTACTTAACAAACATGTCAGCGTTTAGTTTCCTTAAACGGTTCCTTTGTAAAGACCTGGGACAAGAGAGAGAGAGAGAGAGAAAAAGAGAGAGATAGAGAGAGAGATTTTAATGTTAGCCTGCTAATCTTTCCTTCTCAACCTTCACAATTAATATATGAAATCAATATTTTTCTTTGTTTACCATTCAGACGTAAAAATCTCTGGTCAAATCTCAGCACCGGACTGTTTTTTTTTTTTGCCCTTTAAGCTACATGAAAGTTAAAAACCTCCCACTAGAGTGATGTTTTTTTTTGTTTGTTTCTTTAATTTCGTAGGATCCCAGTCTCAATTTCTCATCAAATGCTATCATCAAAACCCTCCTTTATGTTTAGGCCACGCCCACTTTTTTCTTTCTTATCCGAATACAGGTGCCGATATGAAAAATTCAATTCGATTTAATAATTCATTTATAACAAGTTATAAAGCGTGTTCACTCTAAATCATGAATTTGTACTCAGTCACCTTCCTAATCTGAAGACTGAAATGAATAAAGAGATCCATCAGCTTACACATTATTCTGGAATCTACTTGTTCAGTCTCATCATCTGTGTCTAGTTCATTTATAGAGATAAGAGACAAAAGGGAGGCTCGATTTAAACAGAAAGGAGGACGACCGTATAGTACGATTTTGTTTGGGTGTGTGGTAGCCTAGTGGTTAAGGTGTTGGGCTGCCAATCAGACGGTTGGAAGTTCGATCCCGGGTCCACCAAGCTGCCACTTTTGGGCCCCTGAGCAAGGCCCTTAACCATCAATTGCTCAGTTGTATAAATATGAGATATTGTAAGTCACTCTGGTGTAATGATGTACTGTGTGTGTATCCAAATGATGTAAATGTAAAATGTTTGCTCATGAGATCACTTAAAACGCACTTAATACCATTCTGTTGTTTCGGGCCAAACTGTGAACGCTTACCATATTTCTCTGAAGACTCGTGTGCGTGTGGAGCGAAGTGTCTGAGAGTGTACTTGTAATCAGTCCCACACTGTGCGTTTCATTTAAAGCTCCACCGGCACACTAACGAGCAAAGCCAAATGGTCACCATATGGGGGAAATTGAGCCTCAATTAAGCAATCGGGACTTTTTGAGGAGACAAAAGTTTCTTTAATCAAGTGAAGAGTATTTAGAGTTCTGACTGCAAATATTATATTCAGTCATCCAGCCCTCAATTTTCTGAACCTCTTATCCTACACAGGCTCACAAGGAACCTCGAGTTTAACCCAGAACTCTCAGGGCACAAGTTGGCAGACGCTCGATCAGAGGGCACAATTACACAAACACACTCTTACATATCCACTCACACACTATAGATAATTTAGAGATGCCAATCAGTCTACAGAGTATGTCTTTGGAATAGGGAGGAGACTGGAGAACCTGGAGGAAACCCCTGAAGCATGAGGAGAACATACAAAGTTCATACATACACGGTGGATTTGGGAATCAAACCCATAATGTTGGAACTGTGCAACAAACAAGATAACCATATAATAAACCAATAATCTAATCTAATCTAATCTAAATTAATCTATCTGCTTGTTCTGATCAATTTCAATTTCTGTAGCAACATCTTACTTAGGGACATGAACAGAAGATCCTGCACATGAATAGATTAGATTTATCTTAAAATATAATAAAAATGATGTAAGGAGTCTCCAGTGTCAGTGTTTTATAACTGTTATAACATAAATTAACTCGTTTTTCATTCATTCATCTTCTACCGCTTATCCGAACTATTCTCGGGTCACAGGGAGCCTGTGCCTATCTCAGGTGTCATCGGGCATCAAGTGTGAGTGCCAACCCATCACAGGGCACACACACACACTCTCATTCACTTACACAATCTCACACTACGGACAGTTTTCCAGAGATGGCAATCAACCTACCATGCATGTCTTTGGACCGGGGGAGGAAACCGGAGTACCCGGAGGAAACCCCCGAGGCACGGGGAGAACATGCAAACTCCACACACACAAGGCGGAGGCGGGAATCAAACCCCCAACCCTGGAGGTGTGAGGCGGATGTGCTAACCACTAAGCCACCGTTGAACTCGTTTTTATTAGACAAAAATAAATATAACAATAAATGGATAATAAGGATTACATATTCAATTCGAATTTTAATTCAATTTATTTGGATTGTGCTTTTAACTATTTTTTAAGTTTTAAGTTTTATTCTATTTTATTCTGCAAGCAAGAGGCATCGGTGGCGAGAAAAAACTCCCTGACATGATATGAGGGGACCTCATCCTCATTTGGGTGACACTGGACAGGAAATAATGTCAATGTAAATAACGTCCTTTTTACATCGGTTTCTAGTGGAATTAACATACCATTTTGTTGCTGTAAAACTTGATGGAATAAGTGGAATTAAACACCTCAGTACATGCTGTGAAAAGAAAATAATCAACTTTGCATTGCGATGTATTACACCACTCCATCATCATTCATCATTCTTCTATAACATCAGGCCCCGTGGTGGTTTATTCCTTATGTAAAGCAGCGGTATGGGAAACATGTCTCAGAGGAATGTTTTATTCCATTCGGTTGTGTCTTGAAGAATCATGACTGGCTCCTAGAAACAGCTGAATTTATTAGATATGAGGTTTGTAAAAAAAGCTTTTTCGCTCTGCGGCGGAGACGGAGAGCGAACGAGCATCAGAGGGACGGTTACTTTGTGTGGAGAATATCATTAACCTCATTTTGTATAAATTAAGTTTTCTAATTTACCAGTGACTTTTGGGAATTTCGTAAATAAATAAATAAAATAAAATAAATAAATACACTATCAAATGAAAAGCCTGAGAGAAGAGAGGTAAACAACATCCTGTTTTTCAGATACAAAAATTCAGCCTTTCAGTTCTGGTGACACATTGTGTTTTCATTATAGCATAAAATCAGTTATTAAGTAAAAGAGGCAGAACGAATACCATAAAGGCCATTTGGCTCTTTGAAGTATGAAATGACACGACACGTAATTGATCTGCCTACAGTTATAGAATTTTAGCCTGACGTTGTTCCTACATATCTTTCTTTATATATCACACTCACTCACTCATTTTCTACCGCTTATCCGAACTTCTCGGGTCACGGGGAGCCTGTGCCTATCTCAGGCGTCATCTGGCATCAAGGCAGGATACACCCTGGACGGAGTGCCAACCCATCACAGGGCACACACACACTCTCATTCACTCACGCAATCACACACTATGGACAATTTTTCCAGAGATGCCAATCAACCTACCATGCATGTCTTTGGACCGGGGGAGGAAACCGGAGTACCCGGAGGAAACCCCCGAGGCACGGGGAGAACATGCAAACTCCACACACACAAGGCGGAGGTGGGAATCGAACCCCAACCCTGGAGGTGTGAGGCGAACGTGCTAACAACTAAGCCACCGTGCCCCCCTCTTTCTTTATACTGTATATCATCAACAAAATAAATATACAGTATACGCACCTTAATAGGAGCACCTTTACACGTCCATGTAATTATTTAATCAGACAATCAACTTTTTTGACAGCAGTACAACAAATATCACGCACATCCAGGTCATGAGCTTCAGTTAACTTCAGTTAACGTTAACATTTATATTATATTTATCAATTTATATTTTATGGCATATTAGCTTTAGCCTTGCTCAAATGGCCCAGCAGTGGACGCTTGGTGGACTTGGGATTCAAGTTCTCAACCTTCCAATTGGTAGACCAACACATTTACCACTAAGCTACCACATCCCCACCTCACATCAAACAGCAGAAAGAAGAAAAACATGACCTTCTACAACAGCATGACTAATAGCCAGATGACCAGAAAGGCTGGATTGAGCATTTCCAAATCAGACACACAGAAACTTCTTATTGATCAGAGAGAACAGCCGGACTGGTTCGAGCTAACAGGAAGAATATGATATCTTAAATAACTACTCTTTAAACCTGCAGGGAGTCATTCAGATTCCTGGGAACCACAATCTCCCAGACCTGAAGTGGGACATTCACATTGACTCCATCGTGAAAAAAGGCTCAGCAGAGGTTGTACTTCCTTCGCCAGCTGAGGAAGTTCAACCTGCCACAGGATCTGCTGAAACAGTTCTACACTGCAGTCATCGAATCCATCCTCTGCACCTCAGTGACTGTTTGGTTCAGCTCAGCCACCCAATCCGACCTCAGGAGACTACAGAGGGTAGTCCGGACTGCTGAGCGAACCATTGGCACAACTCTCCCCACAACTCTCCAAGATCTGTACTTCTCCAGAGTGAGCAAAAGGGCAAAGAAAATCACTCAGGACCCCTCACATCCAGCACACTCACTCTTCGAACTGTTGCCATCTGGTCGATGCTACAGAGCCCTGAGCACCAAAACGACCAGATATAGGAACAGTTTCTTCCCTCAGGCAATCCATCTGATGAACACTTGACATACATCTGATGAACACCTAACATACACAGAACAAACCCTATTCTTACATTGTTTACAAGTACGCATTTATATTTTATTTTGCACATCTATATTTCAATTTGCACATTTATATTTCCACTGTACATACAACTGTCTATTATATATGCGTTCATTTCTTATCGTTGCCATTCTGTTTACACTGTGGAGCTCCTGTACTAGAAAAAAATCCTCGTATGTGAAAACATACTTGGCAATAAAGACCTTTCTGATTCTGATTCTGATTCTGATCTGAAAAGTATCTCAGAACAATGCAGAGATCGTAATAAACATCTAGAGACGATACAACAAAGATGATACCTTCAAACATAATGAAGAAAAATATATATTTTTTTAACTAAATCAACACATTTTTTTTTAAATACATTCACTGAAAACTGTGGTGAAAAAAAAATACTCAACAAAACATATACTTACTGTATACTACATTTCATATACTATATTTTAACACGTTTCTTCATGACCGTGATCGATTCCCGTAGTATCAACATCAACCAGTTACAGTGTGAAAGCTGACCAGGATGTTGGTTCTGATAGGAAATATAACTATAGAGATACATTTAGATGATAAATAAAACATATATAGTAGAACTGTACAACCCAAAGTGCACACACACAGCAGTGAACACACACACACACACACCGTGAGCACACACCCGGAGCAGTGGGCAGCCATTTATGCTGCGGCGCCCAGGGAGCAGTTGGGGGGTTCGGTGCTTTGCTCAAGGGCACCTCAGTCGTGGCCGGCCCGAGACTCAAACCCACAACATTAGGGTTAGGAGTCAAACTCTGTAACCATTAGGCCAATGCAGAGAACAAATTCTGAGTATGGGTTCACTTGTAAAGTGTGTGCTGCAAAACCCCACTGTTGTGGCTTTGATCCTCAGCTCAGAAATGAACTCGGCTTTGAAAATAGACACTCAAATCATGCCAGACGTAGAAAAACTAATTATGTCAAAGTGACTCAGTTCTCATGGAACCGTGAACACGTAGTTATTTCAATTAGGTGAATGAACAAGTCTGAGGTGACTGTGGTGAGGGAAAACTCACTGAGGTGGAAGAGGAAGAAACCTTAAGAGGAACCAGACTCAAAAAAGAACCTCATCCTCAATTAGGTGACACTGGAGGGTGTGATTATAAACTGTTATAAACACCAGAGAATGTTATTATGAATAATGTCGTTTCAGTAGTTATACACAGTGGCTTAAATACAGCTGAAATATTAACACACACTGTAATGTAAAGAAGATTAAGGAACCCTAACTCTTTCCCAAGTAAAAGATTTAATGTTGTGAACGAATGATTGATTAATCAGTCAGTGGTGCAGCTGGAAATGTTGCTTTGTTGCTGCCTCACAGCTCCAGGTTCCTCTGTGTGTGCTTTGCAGCATATCTGACAGCCATGGCATTAATTCATACAGAATGTGTACCAATCACTGACAGACACTGCAAGCGTCTGCTAGTAAACAGCTATTTAGCAGTCGGCAAAGCCTTGATCTCACATACAGTGATCTGACGGCTTTGAGCAGACACACACACACACACACACACACATACAAGCACAAGATTCATGCAAACTGATGGGCATGATGAAGAGGAACTCACATCATGGTGACATTCGTGGATACAGTAGGGACGTCTTTAAAGTGAGCACCGTTGCAGTCAAGCTCCAAATCCCTACACTGACACTCGGCTGGTACGAGGCCAAGTACTGAGAGAGAGAGAGAGAGCGAGAGAGAGAAGAGAGATGTTAGGGAGAATAATGTAATTCCACTTGGAAATGTATTTCCACTCAATAATAATGTATTTATGTATATAGAATAATGTATTTCCACTTGGAAATGTATTTCCACTCAACTTTCAGAGAGAAATGTACAGAAGAAGCAAAAGAATATGCACATATATCACAAACGTTTTCTAACGAAAGCCGAGCACTTTCTTAAAATTCTAGATTGAGGTTCAACATTTACAGAAAAAATACATATTAAAAAATACAATGCTTTTTTTTTTTTCCAACTTTCTCACATGATTATTATATTGGCTCAAGTTAAGGCATTTTTTTTTCATGCGTATTCATGATTTTCTTACACGGTTCATGGTTTTCTCTCATTTTTTATTTATTTTTTCATTGTTTGATGTTATTCACACAGAAGTTTCACCTGCTTAATATTTAGATGTAGTACATGTGTTTAAACTATAATTGTGTAAATAAATGTAATATAATTAATGTAATAATAATAACAATAATAATTTGTATTATTATTATTTTTTTCCCCTTATTATTATTATTATTATTATTATTATTATTATTATTATATAATTTTTAGTTTTGTTATTATTATTATTATTATTATTATTATTGTTGTTGTTGTTGTTGTCGTTGTTCATTTATTATTTTAGTTTATTGGTTTATTTATTTTATCTTATAATTTTGTGTTTAAATGTTGAACAAATATGTTTTGCATGTCTGCTTGTGCTATCCACAATTTCAGGGTAACATTCAACACACATATGAACTATATAATTACCTCATCCTAAACGAGGGACTAATCAAAAATTTATAATCTCTTTATAAACCGATGCCAATCTCTGCTCTTACTTTTTGAGCTTTTAAAAATGAAAAATAACTTTTTTAAAAAAAATGGTATTATAATTGTAGGAGTCTCTTGTAGGAGTCTAGGAGTGTCAGTGGTAATTTAATATAACTCACTACTGTCTCAGAGGAGCGTTTTAGATGTTTAAACATCTCTAAGCTTACAGTTTAATGGAAATTTTATGAACCTAAATAAGCGTCTGGACAGTCAAGAAGAAAACTGAAAGATAAGTAAAAATGAGCTGTCTGAGTGTAAAAGCTGTAATAACGATATAACACTCAATTTCTAGCACTTCGAACTCCAGAAAGTCCTGTTATTAAAATAAATATAGCTTTCAGAAGACTGGTAGTGGAAAAAAGTCGACTGTAAGAACAACAGAAAAGGTCGATGCATCACACTTATTCAGAATTATACTAAATAGACCACAATGTGTATTTGAGGCTCTGCACTGTTGCCCTCAAACTGCATTAGTGCCCACTTACTGAAGATAGCAGTGACAGCTAGATGCTTAAGAGGTTAGTCATTAGAAGGTCATAGGATCAAATCCCAACACCACCAACCTACAACTGCTGGGTTTTTGAGTAAGGCTCCTAAGCATCAGCTGCTCAGTTGTATGAATGAAATAAATATAAGCAGTTAATTCACTGATCTATCTGTCTGTCTGTCTGTCTGTCTGTGTGTGGTCTAACCCATCTAGCTAATGTCAGTCAAATCCTGACACTTGCACATCACCCTGACTGTTTGGCTGAGAAATGACTTCACTTATGCATAATAAATCCCAACTCTAATCAGATGCCACTGTAACGAGACAGTTAATGTTATTCATTTCACCAGTCACCTGTTTTAATGTTGGAAAGAAGGATGGATGGATTGATAGCTGGATGGATAGATAGACAAACAAAAAGACAGACAGACAGACAGACAGACAGATAGATAGATAGATAGATAGATATTTATATAGATAGATAGATAGATAGATAGATAGATAGATAGATAGATAGATAGATAGATAGATAGATAGATAGATAGATAGATAGATAGAAACAGCATTTATAATCACTTCAGTTTCAGGACATTGAATTCTGCATCTTTACTCACGACACGCAGATGATTTGGTTCCAGCGTCTTTACTGGGCATCCCAAAGTATTTGTCAAACAAATGAGGCCAGCCATTGTTGTCTCCTGAAAAAATGATGCAGTGATGAGTCAACAACGATACTCAAATTTGCTCAGTGAGAGAAATAGATTTTCAGGCCCCACAGACGTGATGTATCATCCTCCCTAAGCAACACGTTCTCTCTATTCACATTTAACTCTGACTTTTTACATCACCTCTATGTTGGAGAAGCTGAATTTGGAACCTACGCTGCTGAAAAACAATTTGTGGGGTCCTGGTAATTATTTTGCACCGTCTACTGAGTGATAAATGGAGCATGTTGTTCCAGAATCGCATTGACTAATACGTGTTTCTCAACATTCGCTGCAGTTTCTTGCAATAAAAACTATTGTTTTTTTCATCACAGCCTAAAGCATCAATTGAAAAGAAAACGAACCAATCAGCATGCCAATAGGAGAGACGTCTGCGGCAGCGACTTTTCCCTGACTTTGCACTTCTGCCACCCCCAACAAATAAATCTGTCAAAACATCCACTCTTCCCAATCCTGCCTCATCAATCAATCTCTAGTGATGTTATTAGAAAGCAATAGGCAGTAGTGTGAATAACTAGAATGAGTTTTCACTGATTCGAGCACTCTTCAACCTTTGGACCTGAATCCTGATCAACCATTTTAACAATTCGATTACTCACAAATGTCTGTCAGCTAATATGCCATGAAAGTCTGTGTTTAATGCATTACACGTTCGACAACATCACTTAAGAAGCCTGTCGAACAATGACAAAGCTATCAGGTACTGCAGGGATGTGAGGCTTTCAATGTCATTTCAGCTAACAGCCAATAACCTTTGTGCTAAACCCACTGGACGCAGAGCTACATAAAAAAAATAACACAACACAGAATTAATGACTAAGTACATTAACAGAATGTAGAGCTACATAAAAATGACTTTACCAATACTTTCATTTGGTTAATGTGGTAGTTTAGTGGTTAAGATATTTGACCACTGATTGGAAGGTCATGATTTTGAACCCCAAGTCCAACAAAGGAACTATTACTGGGCCCTTAAACAAGGCCATTAAGCCTTTGTTGTGTATTGTTCTGGATAAATATGTTTTCCAAATGCCATAAACGTAGCAATCATCTATCCAAATGAAAGGTGGAGCTTTAATCCGGGTTATTCGATTGGATCGGCACGCAAGGTAATTTGTTCCGGTGTTCCTAAAGTATCCTGGTGTGAAAAAGACATTCATTCATTCATTCATTTTCTACCGCTTATCCGAACTACCTCGGGTCACGGGGAGCCTGTACCTATCTCAGGCGTCATCGGGCATCAAGGCAGGATACACCCTGGACAGAGTGCCAACCCATCGCAGGGCACACACACACACACACACACACACACACATACTCTCATTCACTCACGCAATCACACACTATGGACAATTTTTCCAGAGATGCCAATCAACCTACCATGTATGTCTTTGGACCATGGGAGGAAACCGGAGTACCCGGAGGAAACCCCCGAGGCACGGGGAGAACATGCAAACTCCACACACACAAGGTGGAGGCGGGAATCGAACCCCCATGAAAAAGACATCTCTATAATAAATTTAGTTCAGTTGCACAACAGACCCTACAGTTATGAAGTAAGAATCATTTCTTCTGTTCATTTCTTCCTTCATTTCTTTTCACAAAAAAAAAAAAAAAAATTGGTAAATTCTGTGAAACACTCCACTTACACGTGTGAATCATCATACTCACACATTCATGGCATTAAAACAAGTAATCACACAGTCCAGCTCCTGCACCACTGTATGTGTATTGCTCTGACAACAAATACACCTGATTTTACTGCTAATAATAATTTATTTTAACAAAAAATTCCACGAAACAATGGTATTTTCCATACTGTGAACTTTTTTGTTATGTGCATTGAAGTCTCACATAACAAATGCAAGGCGCTCAATGTGGAAATGCATATTTTTACATCCCAGACGGTAATTTTCCACAATACCTTCCAGATTTCATTTCACAAATATGACTTGAATCTTTGACCAAACACAATCCAAACTCCATACCAAAGTCAAAAATCTGAAAGTTTTTTTCTTCCACAAAATAACTTGATATAAATAGCCAATTTCCTTGTTAATCCCAGTCTTAAAATAAGCTTAATTAAGATGTACAAGCTTACAGATGGGATACAGAGATATCCATAAACAAAGCAAAAGAAATGACATCTTCAATTAATCACCCCAGTCTACAGCGGTATGCCTGTCAGATGTGATTATAATTCTATTTGGTAAACACAATCTGCTCCACTCTCCAAGAAAATTGTAGAGGATTGACCAGGTCCTAAGTTTCAGATGTCTGTGATATAAACAAAAGTCTAGTGTTAAGATAAAAGAGCTAGCTCAAAACCTCACTTGGTCTCTATCCTCTTAAATAAATAGCAATTTAGTCAGCTATCGGTAATATCAGACTTATTAAACCCTATTCGGACGGGATTAGTTTTACGTGGGGACGTGGAGTAATAAAATTTTACCTCAGGACGTCTGTAATATTAATTGGCCAATTCGCACGGGACAAGACATCTCAGTAAAACTAGCAGAAGTGGGAGGGGTAACTCGCTTTACGCACCACAGTAACCTCCTTGTCGTCATGTGCGTATGACGTTGCTTCCTGTTATCACGTGCGCAAACAGACAACATGGCGCCTCCATGCTTGCAAAATGCACCAAAAACTATTTTTAAACAGGAAATGACGGAATTTTACCGTACATATTTACAGCGGGTCTATTCAGACGGGATTAGTATTACCTGAGGTCATTTTTCCGGACCTTTTTACAAAAGGTAAAAGTCGCCGTAATCTTTAATGACATTGTCCGTAATGATTACCGAGATGGCACATTCGGACAAGACTAAATTCACCGAGAAGCTCTGGTAATAATTACTTTACCCCCACGTCCCCACGTAAAACTAATCCCGTCCGAATAGGGCTTTAAATAGGTGAGATTTATTTTTTACACCTGGTGCTATTCCAGGTATGCTATATCCAAATAGCGTGAAAATAGCCACACTCACTTAGGGATTAAATCTGAATGGCAATACTTCTATGACTGTTTTAAAAAATTAGAAAAAGACAGGACCAAGAAAAAAAGAAGAAGCATGAACCATGATCTGACCAAATGGGTGTTGGGGGTGTCCAAGTAGGGGCAGTGGTGGCTCAAGTGGTTAAGGGTATGGGTTGTTGATCGGAGAGCCTCAAGAGCCTCAAGAGGTTCAACCCCAAGCACTGCCAACCTGACACTGTTGGGCCCTCAAGCAAGACCCTTAAACCTCCCTGCTCCAGGGATGCTGTATCATAGCTCCCCTTGCACTCCGACCTCAACCTTCTCAGTTGGGATATATAAATAAAAGAATTCCGCTGTAATGTATATAATAAAAATGTTGATAATAAAGGCTTGCATAAGGAAGCTACCTCAATAAACACTCAGCAATTCATCTGGAAAAGCCAATGATAGGTAATTAGCTTTTACTTTCAATGTTTATTGTATACAATCATGAAGGATATCCTTGTATACCTTTGTAGGCTTCTGGTACCATTCACTGGATCCAATAGGTCCAAACATGTATGTACAAAGCGATGAAGAATTGAAGACACGGTGCATGCGTTAAGGCTGAATTGGAGGAACTTGAGAGACCTCCACAGAGCCCTGATTCCTTACGAACAGCTCTTGGATGAACTGGAATGCCGACTGCACGCCAGACCTCCTCACCAGACCTCGCTAATGCTTTTATAGCTAAATGATCTCAAATCACCATGGCAACACTCCAACATATAGTGGAAAGCTTTTTCAGGACACTGAAGACAATTCTAACAGTAGAAACGGACTAAATCCGGAACAGGATGTCCATCAAGCACATATGGGTTTCATAATCAGGTGTCCGCAAACTGTTTGGACATATTGTTTGTATACTGGTCAGCCATCCACAGTTAGACAGTTTATTTATGTTGTAATGATAAAACATATAATGATATAATATTATCCCATCGTCCTTTTCCCTTTCCTGATGCAATCAGTTCAAATATACTGTCTTTTTTATGGAAGATAGATACCAAACTGGATGAATCTGAGCCTTTCTTGAGAGTGAATGAATAAACAAGATAAATTTTAACAATTCAAAGAGACTCATGTGAAGCTTCTATCTTTTACCGTTTGTAAATAAAAAGGAAATAAATGTGTAAGGAATGCAACACTTTTCTCCAATGTCAAGACCAAAATACAAAAACTCCAATTTGTGACTAAGTGGCAGTTTAGAAGATGCCGTAATTTTTCTGTGTACCACTTAGAAAAAAAAGTATGAAGGTAAGATTGTGCTGGTTGTGATTCTAGTAGAGTGAAGAGTGCGTTGCTTTTTCTACCTCTTATCCGAACTATCTCAGGCGTCATTGGGCATCAAGGCAGGATACACCCTGGACGGAGTGCCAACCCATCACAGGGCACACACACTCTCATTCACTCACACACTACGGACAATTTTCCAGAGATGCCAATCAACCTACCATGCATGTCTTTGGACCGGGGGAGGAAACCGGAGTACCCGGAGGAAACCCCCGAGGCACGGGGAGAACATGCAAACTCCACACACACAAGGCGGAGGCTGGAATCAAACCCCCAACCCTGGAGGTGTGAGGCGAACGTGCTAACTACTAAGCCACCGTGCCCCCTTGGCCCTTTCAACTATTCAAAAATATAAATCTGCAAGAATTTGCCCTGATTGATCGAGTCTGTCTCCAACCTTAGGCTAAAGATGCTGTAAACAACTCATCTGCCTTTCCTGCTGCAAAACAGCACCTCGTTTGTGAACCTTCTTTAGAGACTCTCATATCACTTTAAATTTTAAAAACTCAGCTCAAAATCAGAAGGGCTTCTTTTTCAAAGGGCAAAATGTCTACAAATGTCTTTACTTTCAATGTACCCATGTTTAAATTTGAGTTTTTAACATAATGCCTACTATCCGTGTCTGTTCCTGTTCAGTGCTTTATACACTCACCGGCCACTTTATTAGGTCCAACTGCTCGCTTTATTAGGTAAAGTGCTCGCACTTTATTAGGTCCAACTGCCCAACTGATCTGTCCAACCGCTCGTCAAATTTCTAATCAGCCAATCACATGGCAGCAACTCAATGCATTTATGCATGTAGACATGGTCAAGACGATCTGCTGCAGTTCAAACCAAGCTTCAGAATGGAGAAGAAAGGTGATTTAAGTGACTTTGAACGTGGCATGGTTGTTGGTGCCAGACGGGCTGGTCTGAGTATTTCAGAAACTGTTGATCTACTGGGATTTTCACGCACAACCATCTCTAGGGTTTACAGAGAATGGTTCAAAAAAGAGAAAATATTCAGTGAGGGCAGTTCTGTGGGCGCAAATGCCTTGTTGATGCCAGAGGTCAGAATGACCAGACTGGTTCGAGCTGATAGAAAGGCAACAGTAACTCAAATAACCACTCGTTACAACCGAGGTATGCAGAAGAGCATCTCTGAACGCACAACACGTCAAACCTTGAGGCGGATGGGCTACAGCAGCAGAAGACCACACCGGTACTAGTAAGGTGTACCTAATAAAGTGGCCGGTGAGTGTATATTTGCAGTCAAAATTAAACCCAAAATGGGCGTGGCCTATACTAGAGGTTTTTGGCATTGGGTATAAATTTTGGTTTTGTCATTTGTCAAACCTCAGCTATATCACTCAAATAGACTTTTAAAAAAAATAAATTATGTGCTGCTTGTTTTTTCATTATTGCTTGTACCTGCCTGTAACTTTTTCAAACTTGTAGCCTAATTTTAAGTACTATTACCCTAACCAGGCATTTACTAAAGATGAATGAAGGAACCTTGAAAACGAATCATGCAGTGCAACATATAAAGAAAGTCCTTTCTGTCACATCACCTTATCGCAGACCAACTACATAGGGCAATGGTGGCCCAAGTGGTTAAGGTGCTGGGTTGTTGATTGTAAGGTTAGGGTTCAAACACTGCCAAGCTGCCACGTTTGAGTAAAATGCTTAACCCTGAATACTCCAGGGTGCTGAATCATAGCTGCCCCTTCTCTCTGACCCCAACCTCTTCAGTTATGATATGCAAAGTAACATATCGTCGCTGTTGGGCGGAAACCTCGCATGTCCAAATTTGGTCAATTTCATATTTTTTCACATATCGATGCTATTGGTCAGTCCCCACGTGGGTCTGTTATTTTTACAAGTTATTAACCAATCTAAAGTCTTGAAAATAGCTTGAGCGCAAATCTCATAACTCCATTGGACACTTCAACTGTCCACCTCTTCCTCACTCCGTGGGAGAGCTTCACGGCATATTTCTCCTCAAGAAGAGTCGCAACGAATCAACACGTCTTCTGAGGCAAATGTCTTCAAAACACTGGGCTCAAAGAAAAAAAAATCTTGACCCCCGCTAGTTCTGGTGTTCGTCTGAGGACAGGAATTTAGTGCAAGACAATCCACTGTAACGCGGACTAAACCCTGTGCACTGCAGATAAGGTACGTGTTTTTTAATTTCCTGAAAAATAACGGTTTTGGAGATACGAGGATTCCGCCTGACAGCGACGAAATTCAACTGTAATATATACAGTGGTATAAAAAAGTGTTTGTCCCTTCCTGATTTATTTTAGCACATTTGTCACATTTTAATGTTTCAGATCATCAAAGAATTGTAAACAATACAAGTAAACAACATGCGGTTTTTAAATGAAGGATTTTTATTATTAAGGGAAAACAAAATCCAAACCTACATGGCCCTTTGTGAAAAAGTGTTTGCCCCCTAAACCTAATAACTAGTTGGGCCACAAACGCTTGAACTGCAATCAAGCGTTTGTGATAACTTGTAATGAGTCTGTTACAGCGCTGTGGAGGAGTTTTGGTCCACTCATCTTTGCAGAATTGTTGTAATTCAGCCACATTGGAGGGTTTTCGAGCATGAACCGCCTTTTTAAGGTCATGCCACAGCATCTCAATAGGATTCGTGTCACTGAGCCACTCCAAAGTCTTTATTTTGTTTTTCATCTGCCATTCAGAGGTGGACTTGCTGGTGTGTTTTGGATCATTGTCCTGCTGCAGAACCCAAGTTCTCTTCAGCTTGAGGACACGAACAGATGGCCGCACATTGTCCTTCAGGATTTTATAGTAAACAGCAGAATTCATGGTTCCATTGATCACAGTAAGTCCTTCAGGTCCGGAAGCAGCAAAACAGCCCCAGACCATCACACTACCACCACCATCGTATTTTACTGTTGGTATGATGTTCTTTTTCTGAAATGCAGTGTTATTTTCACGCCAGATGTAATGGGACACACACCTTCAACAAAGAGTATTTTCATAAAAGTGATAAATGATAAAACTTGTGATATATTTTCCCAAAATGTTAAACGGTCTGGGTGTTGATGAGGGTGATGCTGGCAGTCTGGTTTTGAGATTTTTCTGGATTTGAACAGTTATCTCTAGCCCACATTGTGCCATCTCCTAGGCTTTATACTCGACTTGATCCAATTATCTACCAGAGGGATGTTTAAGGTTTCTCCAAACCAGGGGATAACAGGAGGTTGGAACCCCAGGATGCTTTGGAAGGGCATCTGATGAGTGGATGAGCAGATCAGTGAGTCCTAGGTGTGCTCTGCCAGCACCAGTTATATGCTCCATTCCTGTTGATTACTGAAACAGTAGGTGTGGAGAAATCCTTCTTCCCCTTAAGGGTTTCAAAATCTTGTCATTTTTCTGTGTTTCACATAAGAGTTTTGGGTTTACCTTGTTACCATGTTGAACCCTTGGATAAACCATTGATAGGAAAGAGCAAACATCAAGAATCACCAAGAGAAACATCAAGAGTCTCGGATTGTGGCCATTTGGTGATGGCTTCTACTTTTCTCTGGGTCCTTTTTTTTTTACCCTGTTTCTGGTAAATATTTAACTTACGGAATTAACTCAACATTGGTTGAGTTTTTTTATACATACCCAATATTATAGCAATCTTTTCAAAAATGCCTGGTGAACATGTTCATCTTCACTTTTGGAGTAGTTGCTTTAGTAGGACCTGCTAAAAGGTCACTGCCACAATCTCAAGGTCATTGTGGAAATGACTGAATGGTTGGACAGGTACTGTATCTTTATGACTCTGGTGTGTTTATGGCTATTTAAACCTCTGACCTGTGAAGATTTGTTGAGATTCACTGTTTATAGTCATCCTACAGATTTCCTTGGGAAACATTGCAAGTTGGAGTTCGGTCACTCTAGCTACTGTAGATGCATTTTGTCAGGTGAAGCCTTCTGTAACAAGGGAGAGCAAGAAATGGAATAGGAATCTATGTGCAAAGAGAAAACACAGTCCAGAGTCCAAAAAAAAAAAACAACAACAAGAAGGCACAAAAGCACACTTAGTGCAAACAAATCCATATTCCAGAGCAGTCAAGGAGACAAGCAAAGATCAAAACCAGATATCAGAAATAGCTTCAGAACATCGAAGTCTAGGCAAACAGGCAAGAAACATGACAAAAACCTCATACACAGAAGTCTTTCCAGAATAATCACTGCTCAGAACTTTGTGTTTAGTGACAGGTCTAGGTGCTGTTTAAAGTGTTCAGACAGAAAATGTGAAAAAGAACAGAAATCATGTGGTGGTGCCCTCTGGTGATCAGGAGGAGAACTGTTAAATAACGAATAATTAATAATACATGTCTGTTATTTATTTATTTGTTTGTTTGTTTATTTATTACTGAAATACTGCAAGCATAGTAAAAAAAAAGTTTCAAACCTGAACATGTCGTCTCCGGTGCTTGGAGCTGCATCAGTCAACCAGTAACCAAATCCATAACTAGTCTAAGCTAAACCATTATGTTTTTTCTTTGTAATTTGTGAATATTGTAAACACATGGCAAGCATAATTATTATATTATTTGCATTTGTCTATTATTTATTTGAAGGTCTAGCTTTCCGGCTGTAAATACATTTTGCCTACATAGTTACATAAGTGACTATGTAACACCAAGCAGTAGCATTATGAAATATGACCATGAACATATGGCATTCGTGACGGAATTGTGAGCTCCTTTATTACTGTTTGGAATTTCTATAATGTTCCATATGAAAAGATTTTCCTTCTGGATTGTGATTAGTTTTTATTATTCTTCCACCAGGTTTCACAGATCATTCTCTCACCATTCATGGCAATTCCCTGTAATTCTACATGTCCTGCTAGGTTTTATCCAGGTTATTCAGCTCTAATGGTAGAACCGCTTGTCCTATTTATTTATTTATTTATTTATTTATTTATTTATTTATTTAATTTCAGATAGCCAGCACCATCCAAAACACACCATATTGCAGAAGGGCACTTCTTAATTTTCCACAATAATTGATTTGATTGACAATTAACTGGATAAACGTTTTGATGCATGAACAATATTTCACACTGGAAAATTTAAACACTCACTAATCAAAAATAGTATCACCTTTTAAATACAATATTAAATCCTGTCAGCGTGACATTAAGAAATAACCAAATTACTCGCATGAATCATCTGTACTTCTGCTTCAACTCTCAAAGAATAAGATGTCTTTGTGTCGTGAGTAAGTTTTTGCCATCCGTCAATTTGATCCATAAGAAACGAGTGCAACTCAATCGATGTCATAGAATAGAAATAGAAAGTATAAAGATATTTTATGAAGATAAAAACACATCAGGATATTGTAGGATTGGCAGATTAGAGGATTTGTGATGGAGAAATCAAAGTCAATAAAGGGGCAGGTGCAGAACGTTGAAAACTCACCACAGTTATCCTCGTCTGCTTGGTTTCCACAGTCATCAACTCCGTTACAGTGCAGCAGCTGCGGCAGGCAGAAGCTCAGATTCCCACAGGGAAAATAACCAAGAGGACACGGATCCTGCTCTTCTGACACATTTAACACGGTCAAAGCCACTGCAGAGAGGGGGGGGAGAGAGAGAGAGAGAGAGAGAGAGAGAGAGAGAGAGAGAAAGATTTACTCATGTCTACTAATTGATTAAACTACTACAAACTCTATTAGCATTTGTAATAAAATCAAAACAAAATTTGCACTGATGCACTGTGTACTGTACACACACACACACACACACACATATGCACACACAAACACACACAATTATGAGGACATTCGTTGGCATAAATATCAATGCCGCTCATAAATACTAGGCTACATCAGAAAATTGCTCTAACTGTAACCACAGTTTTTTAAAATATGTTTTTTCACAAAAAAAAGACGAAAAGCAAAAAAAAAAAAAAAAAGAAAATGTCAAGGACACTAAGACAAATTCTTTTCTTCACACATCTTGGCTTGTTAGGAACAGGTTCAGAGCGCAGGGTCAGCCATGAGTAGATACACCAAACAGTTACAGCACCATCATTTGTTGTGTGTGTGTGTGTGTGTGTGTGTTTGTTTGTTTGTGTGTGTTTGTGTGTGTGTAATACAGATGCATGTATGAGTGAATGTTTAATTAACTATAGTTAACTATAGCATGACACACACACACACACACACACACACACACACAGACACAACAAATGATGGTGCTATACTTGTTTGGTGTATCTGCTCATGGCTGACCCTGCACTCTGACACATATATATACACACACATATATATATATATACGTAGGATCATTACTTTAGGATCATTATTTTTTAGGATTTATTTCTTTAATTCTTGATTATTATTTTAAATTCTCGAGTAGTTTCCAATACATTAGGAGTATACTTTAGGATCATTGTACTACTGTAGAGACCCAGCTGAAACCAAGCTTTAACCTTCTGACTGATGTCTTCATTGTGTCAGTATAATGTGTTGCTTCATGGTGTCTAATTTCTAAAGATTTTGAAAAAAAAACAATGCCAACACCCCCGTGCTTCACAGCTAGATAATTTTTCCACCATACGTACACTTAAAAAACAGAAGCTGGTTGAATTTACTTCATTCAATTTTTGGGGTATTTTCCAGAATTCAGTTGCATTTAATGGGTTTTACAAGATGACCATGTACCATTTTATGTCTTATGCTTTTATGCTACATTTATATCATGCTGTAATTAATAGCAAAGAAACATACAATCAGCTTTAATATTCTTTATATAACTATTCTGTGGTTTATCACATCGTATCGTATCGTGTCGTATCGTATCGTATCGTATCATATTGTATCGTGTCGTGTCGTATCGTATCGTATCGTATCATGTCGTATCGTATCGTATCATGTCGTATCGTATCGTATTGTATCATGTCGTATCGTATCGTATCATGTCGTATCGTATCGTATCATGTCGTATCGTATCGTATTGTATCATGTCGTATCGTATCGTATCATGTCGTATCGTATCGTATTGTATCATGTCGTATCGTATCGTATCATGTCGTATCGTATTGTATCGTATCGTATCGTGTCGTGTCGTATCGTATCGTGTCGTATCGTATTGTATCGTATCGTATTGTATCGTATCGTATCGTGTCGTATCGTGTCGTATCGTATCGTATCATGTCGTATCGTATCGTATCGTATCGTATCGTATCATGTCGTATCGTATCGTATCCTGTTCAGGCTGCAAATAAAACTGTAATATAAAAAGGAGAGTTTTACACGCCATTAAAAATCCTCTAATTCATGAACCAAGCATAAATTCTTTTCTTAATTAATTTAAAGTCTTGTCCATAAATTCAATACACCTAGTTTTCCCAAATCAAACAGATTTGTTTGCAGTAATTTGCAGCCACTTTCCTGTGAAAGCTCGATTCGTTCATCGATCTTCAGAATCTTTTTATCCTGGTCACGGTTGTACTGAATTCCAGTGACCGTGACAGAACCATATAAAAAATCTCTACACTCTTATCTCCTATCTTTAGATGCACTTTTTTTATTTGTTATGCAGTGCATACGGGTTATACATTAAAATTCATACATGCACAACTCTGGAGCATTACAGCACACGTCATACACATAATCTTGTCAGCTTGAAGAAAGGTCTTCATGAAAGCAGATGAAGGATGAGATTTGTTCTTCGACTGTTCTTATTTGTGAGAACGTGGGAGGAATGTGAGTAATCATATGCCAGAAGAAAAATGCAAAACATAAAAGTGCACAGTTTAAGGGTTGGGTGAAAAGTCACGGGGGTGGTGTGATGATTGAAGTGTGTTACGACGGATGGAACTGGAGCTCTGCATCTCTGCAACTCTGATAGGAAGGTGATGTTTCTTCGTGGATTCAAGTCTGGTTTGTTTCATCTAATAGTTTCTACATCTCCAGAAAAAGTCTTTCTCCCATTACTGTAATCTATTTGCTGCTGTCTATCTACACTTCATTATATTCATCACAGCACTTCTATTGTAATTGTTAGCTATTAGCATTCAGGTACAGTAGTAGCTATCTTCAGAGTTATTATAATGCTGGCTACTACTCCAGTTGTGTTCCGCTTCATGAAGATTTCGGACCTTCGGTGAGACGAGGTATCAACTCTGTGAGGATCCTGAGGCATCTAGTGATGTACCATCTCCAGTTGGATTCCGCTTCATGAGGATTTTAGACATGCAAAGATGCCAATTTCATGTGGTCTTTAAGGACAACAACCTCCTCATCAATACACGATCATCAGGCTGTATATGACTATAGAAAGGACACCCTCTGGTGTTTATAACAGTTTATAATCACACCCTCCAGTGTCACCCAAATGAGGATGAGGTTCACTTTTGAGTCTGGTTCCTCTCAAGGTTTCTTCCTCTTCCATCTAAGGGAGTTTTTCCTCACCACAGTCACCTCAGTCACCTCAGACTTGTTCATTAGGGATAAATACAAACACATTTAAATAGAAGTCTAATATTAATCTTGAACTTTTGTATAATATTATAAGTGTTTGTACTAGATTTCTTATGTTCTATAAGCACTTTTGTCATTTGAATGCCCTGTACGGGACTCGCTTTCACAGATGAACCAGAGATTTAACCAATGTTGCTGTATGAATTAAACTAATACAGTATAAAGGTTTATTCAGATATAACGATTTATGAAATTTACCATCAACCTACAGAGCAGTGATAGAAAAACTCTATGGGAAATAAATAAAAACAAATATGTACAAAGAGTGGGGCACGGTGGCTTAGTGGTTAGTACGTTCGCCTCACACCTCCAGGGTTGGGGGTTCGATTCCCGCCTCCACCTTGTGTGTGTGGAGTTTGCATGTTCTCCCCGTGCCTCGGGGGTTTCCTCCGGGTACTCCGGTTTCCTCCCCCGGTCCAAAGACATGCATGATAGGTTGATTGGCATCTCTGGTAAATTATCCGTACTGTGTGATTGTGTGAGTGAATGAGAGTGTGTGTGTGCCCTGCGATGGGTTGGCACTCCGTCCAGGGTGTATCCTGCCTTGATGCCCGATGATGCCTGAGCACAGGCTCCCAGTGACCCGAGGTAGTTCGGATAAGCGGTAGAAGATGAATGAATGTATGAATGTACAAAGAGATCGGAGCTTTGTATCCACACACGCTTGAAAATAATCCGATTTTTTTTGTCACCTTAAGGCAGAAAATTGGATTTGTGTCACTTCAACCTGGTAATGTAAATGTAGTACTGAACCAAGAACCAGCCTTCTGCTACGTTCAGGATCTTTCGTTTCTCAGCACTTTGAAGAGTTAATGCTGAAAATATACAGCTCAATGGCTCAAACATGAATAATAATCTGTTAGCATCCGTATAAGATTAAGAAATGCCTGGTTTCCATGACAGCAGGTATTCACCATAAACTTTCCAAAAAAAAAAATGGAGAAATAAAGCTTGAAGCATGACAAGACATGCAAGACAATCACCATGAGCAGAAGATGTTGAGATATTGAGAAGAATGAAGGTACAAGCTTATGCTTCTTATCTGCAATAATGTTTGTTGCCTGGTTGGTAGATCTCCAAAATCTAAATCTGTTTGTGGATTGCTTACACGATTACCAAAGCCATGGGAGAATGATAAGAGTATATCAGATAAATGTTTCCTCTCACCAAAACTTTTATTGGTGCTGCAAGCCAATATTTGGTGCACCACAAAGGGGCATTGCTAGGGTTGGATGGGATGAGTTGGATGGAGTCGCATTATTATTAAATCACCAACTCTTCCATTCATTCATTCATTTTCTACCGCTTATCCGAACTACCTCGGATCACAGGGAGCCTGTGCCTATCTCAGGCGTCATCGGGCATCAAGGCAGGATACACCCTGGACGGAGTGCCAACCCATCGCAGGGCACACACACACACTCTCATTCACTCACGCACTCAAACACTACGGACAATTTTCCAGAGATGCCAATCAACCTACCATGCATGTCTTTGGACCGGGGGAGGACACCAGAGTACACGGAGGAAACCCCCGAGGCACGGGGAAAACATGCCATCGAACCCCCAACCCTGGAGGTGTGAGGCGAACGTGCTATCCACTAAGCCACCGTGCCCCTATTGAGAAATTTTATAAATAAAATATCTCAATAGGGGCACGGTGTCTTAGTGGATGCAGAGTCTAAGATGCTGTCCTTATAGATGCAGTTTATAATCACACCCTCCAGTGTCAACCAAATGAGGATGAGGTTCACTTTTGAGTCTGGTTCCTCTCAAGGTTTCTTCCTCTTCCATCTAAGGGAGTTTTTCCTCACCACAGTCACCTCAGTCACCTCAGACTCGTTCATTAGAGATAAATACAAACACATTTAAATATAAGTCTAATATTAATCTTGAATCTTTGTATAATATTAATCTTTGTATAATAATAAAACTGTTTGTATTGTGTTTCTTAAAGCTGCTTTGAGACAATGTACATTGCTATATAATTAAATATGATTCGGATTGAATTGAAGGTTTTTTGTTTTTTTATTTATTTATTTTTTACTCATTCCTAAATATAGCTTGTGTACAATGAAAAAAAAAATGCATTTTACAAAATATATAAAATACATCATATAAAATAGCAAATACAAAACAGGAAAATAAGTACACAAGACAATAAATACCCAGTGAATTTAAGGGAAAGGAGAATCTGTTGTCAATGCAAATGCAGTGCAAATCTACTGCTTACTATAAGAAATAATAATAACTTTGTGCACTCATTTTAAAGAGAGTTCTCATACAATCATTTTACAAAGACAAAAACCCTTAAAAGGATCCTAAACTAAGAACCACTGAAAAGCTTTTTGTAATTGTTTTAGTTTTGGGTTTGTATCTGTTTATTCAATCCACTAGGTTTTTCTATCTGTTTTTCTATCTCTTTAACTGTAATCAGAATGTCCTTGAAAAAATACACCTCAGAAACCAAGGTACTTAATCTTTGTTGCTGCTGCGGCACCATTAAGCACCTTCAGAATCTTTTATTAGAAAACTTTGTTTTATTTTTAAATTTATCTTTTATTAGAAAATATTGTACAGTACATACTTAAGTCTAATTTTAGATACAACCTTTATTCTGTTGTCCTATCAGAAAAAAAAATAATCATGAGCTGTATTTTTGTTGTCTCTGGAGTTGTTGTCTCTATTATAGATTATAGATTAATGCTACGGACATTTAATATCTATCTTTTACATGATATACACTATGCAGATAAAGTGTACATTTAAAAAAGTATATTAAAGGGAAGTCGTAGCCTCATGGTTAAAGAGTTTGACTCCTAACCCTAAGGTTGTGGGTTCGAGTCTCGGGCCGGCAATACCACGACTGAGGTGCCCTTGAGCAAGGCACCGAACCCCCACAACTGCTCCCCGGGCGCCGCAGCATAAATGGCTCCCACTGCTCCGGGTGTGTGTTCACGGTGTGTGTGTGTTCACTGCTGTGTGTGTGCACTTTGGATGGGTTAAACGCAGAGAACGAATTCTGAGTATGGGTCACCGTACTTAGCCGTATGTCACGTCACATCACGAATATCAATGGACTGCAATTACCACAACACCACAATGACAAGGAAAGGTACTGATTTGTACCTTTAGTTTATTACTACAGGTTTAGGCTGAATTTCAGAAGAAACAACAGTATAGACTATTTTTTTGTTCATGCTAGAGTGGTATGCTCAGGGAAACCTGTACTGTACCTTTAATATCTATATTTCACACAGTAATGTGGAGAGTCTCTAATTTTAGAAATGATTTAAGGTACATAAATGAACCACAAATTGATTTTTACAGAAAACCTAACAAGATACACCTTTCTGGAGAACCAATACATACAAAGGACACACAAAGTGACAAGGAAGGGTACAGTATATCACCTGGATTTTATATGAACTTGAAAGACGGTCAAGTTTAAACTTTATGAGTAGTAAACAGTTCATAATTTGATTCTGATTTCTCAGAGTAAAGAAAATCTAGACTACTTGCAGCGTTCTAGGTTAAAGCTAAGGTACAAAGGTGTGCGATATGTAAGGTTTAGTGACACGTGGCTTGGCTGGATAACTTGTGAGCATAAATTTAGGTTCATCTAATCTGTAATTCATCATCATTAAGAATTCATCACGGTTAAACATCACACAGGTTGCGGTGAAAAGATTTCACAATGGTCTTCATATAGAGTGCTTAAAAAAGTCTCCATATATATGGACTTTTAAACAAAAGCTTCTCTTATAGCACTAAGTATGAACTTAAAAAGTAAGCTTTCTTTCCAAGTGTATAGAATAATTCTAAAGCGCAATAAAACCAAGACCTTGTTATTATTAGACACGGACGGATCCTGCTGCGACCCAATAACAAAAGGAAAGAGTTGGAGAAGTTTGTTGAGGAATTGAGTACAGCGAATAGGGAGTAGTTAAGAGGGTTGGATTAGAGGTGATCTTACCTGAGACACCGCAGAAGAGCGCGCTGAGGACGCAGATGCGCATGCTGGAAGCTGCAGACGTGATGAGAACTGGAGAAAAGGAGAAAGGTCCGAATGTGAGAAGTGCTGAGTGGTGATGATAGGTCTGAGGTCTGAGGGTTAGTCCGTTACTAGTGAGGAAGGTGATGATGATGATGATAAAAACAGTAATAACGGTGAAATCGTAACGCGTGCGTAACCAGGCGGAGGAAAGGATAGGAGCTGAGGAGACGCGTGTAAAGGCGCGAAGGGATGACAGTGGCGCGGCACCAAAGGCGCGCGCCGACCACACACACACACACACACACCCACGCACGCACACACACTCACACGCACACACTCACACACACACAAGCGCACACACACACACGCACACACACACACACACACACACACTCACACGCGCGCACACACATTCACACACACACTCACATGCGCACACACACACTCACATGCGCGCGCACACACACGCACACAAGCACACTTACACTTACACACACACAGAGGAAGAGAGAGGGAGGGAGGGAGAGAGAGAGAGAGAGTGAGAGGGAGGGAGAGAGAGAGAGAGAGAGAGAGAGAGAGAGAGAGAGAGAGAGATGCCTTTATACCAGTTAGTGCGGATGTTAGTTAACCACATTTTGTGTATTTGTAACTTTAATCTGTTTAAGGGAAAATATTAATACATTTTACATAGTTACAGTACAAGGGTTCCAGAGCAGCAGGATCATGAGTGATCTACAGGATTACTGGAAGTACAAATAACAAAACATGTAAACAATTGCATTAATGTTTTGTTTTTGTGTCTGAAAAATGCAACCTCAGCACATTTCCAAGTTTAATTCCATTAAAACGGTAAGTTTAGATTTTTTTTTGTGCTTTGCTCTCAGGAAGTGCTTCTTTTACCTCGTGAAATGTTCGCCACTTATAACACACAATAAACAGTGTGTCCATGGGTGTTTCTGCAGACTTTTAGGTTTCTGCAGACTGTAATTGATTTAATTTCATATGAATAAATTGAATTACTAACACAACTCTATAATGATAAGTATATATTTAATAATAAAGAACAAATTGAGGCACAAAGGTAACTCTTATTTGCTATGATTATCTTGAAATGCCTTTAAAATGCCAATGTTTGGACATTATTTAGAAATGCACATTCCTATGTGTCAAGATCCCACAATCCACAGTGCAAGTCTGAACAGAAACGAACAGAAACGATGTTCCAAGAACATCTCTGTTGACCACCACAATTAAATTTTTGCAAGAGAAACGATATAAAGACAATTTGAAAACTCTAAATGCTCAAATGGAAGACGTTTGAAACCACAAATACTTTTCCTAAAGCTGGCTGTCTGGCCAAACTCAGTAACTGGGTTAAAATGGTCCTTAGTTAAGTCACCAAGATCCCAATGGACACTCTAGCAGAGCTTTAAAAGGACATCCATCTCAGACATACTCAGTCAAATCAGACATTTATGGTAAAGTGGCTGGTAAAAGACAGAGGCATGAGCCATTGGACTACTGATTGGAAGCTGCCATCACTGGACCCTTGGGCAAGGCTCTTGCTTAGTTGTTTAAAATTAAGCCTCTCTGGATTACGGCATCTGCTGAATGTAAATGTAGGCATTCAAAGGGTTCTGAGTGAAAAGAGCAGCGTTAAAACTGAATGTCTGAATGTCCCTATTCAGTGAAGCATTGTGGTGGGAGCATCATGCTCTAGAGGTGCTTCTTCATGCTTAAATAATTGTTCAACCGCTCAGGAAATAACTATAGTGATTATATATGTGTATATATAATTTCTGTCAGGAAAAAAAAATAAATTTAGAAAGCCATTTATGGTTTGTATTAAACATTTTACATAGTTTTGTACTGAAACACACACAGAGTGAACATTTCTTCAATAAGAGATAAAGCTGTTAAAATACAGTTAAAGCTTTGTTCCATCTGAGGGGGAGAAAATGTTAATAACTTTTCTGGCATGCTGACATCGCTCAATACTGTGATTAGTTTGCCTGGAGGAAGGCAGGATGCTGCTTGAATGGCCATTCAAAGAGAAAAGAAAAAGATTCCTTCGGGTCAGTTCTGTTTGCTTAAGCCTCAGGCCACAGGAAGTTATCATAACGATTTGAAGAAACATTTCTGTCAGTCTAAACCGCAGTAAGCCTCTTCATGTTGCCCTCTCCTTTTATTTATTTATTTATTTAATTTAAACTTGCACAAATGACCCATGAAATTAATATTTTCCTCTTTTGCTAGTTCAATTAAATGTCGTTAGCTTGTTCTAGGTTTTTCAAAACCAATCTCTGTTTTATTTCGCAGTAAAGCTGTAAGTTCTAGAATTAGCAAGGACAGATTTAAGTTGACTGCATCAGTGAAGTTCTTCCAGGATGCCATTTTATTCTGTTTGGCACAATGTTGACACGCTACTTTGTGGAAGTAATCTCTGTCATTGAACTGTGCAGTAATAGTTTTTTGGGTTGTGGACGCTGCAGATAAGAAGCGAAACTCGGTGCAGATAAAGCCTGACCTCCAAACGCCCAGAATTCATCCCACATTTAATTCAGTAAATATGGAAATGCTGGAAAATATTTTCCCCGTATCATTCGGTGTGAATTATTTGTTGTGATCGAGGCCTTAAATGTAACATCAACCATGTAACAGAGAAGTACTATCTCAGTGATTTGACAGAGGAAATAGATTTATTTATTTATTTACTCTGTATATCCAATATCCAACCTACAATGTACTCATACTGTGGCAATTTTTAAACAATCCTGGCTCTGTCTATACGAATGAGGGCTTGTTCATAGCACTAAGATCCTGGCTTTGTTTTCCTTCCACAGCCTTTTTTACACTCAGTATAATTTCCTAAAATTGAAGCGTAAAAAATGTACTTCATTATACAGGTGGAAGAATCCACCACCAACAGGGCATATCACAATCTACACCCATTATCACAATAATGGGTGTAGAAATTAACATAAAGGTAATACAATGGTTATATGCATATAGTATACGTATGTATATAAAGTGGAGTCACGTTTAACAGATAAAACTCGATTATTTTCCAATGACAGTGTTTTATTCATCTAATACCAGAACAATTTGCCAATATTTGCCATTTATTAAGTTATTAATTAAGTTACACGTACAAAACAAGTTAGCTATAAACAGTTATTTCAACAGGCTCTCTTTTTTCTCTAAAAATAACTAAAAAAACAAACTAACTACATATTTTCTCTCACTCTCTCACTCACTGACTCACTCACTCATTTTCTACCGCTTATCCGAACTACCTCGGGTCACGGGGAGCCTGTGCCTATCTCAGGCGTCATCGGGCATCATGGCAGGATACACCCTGGACGTAGTGCCAACCCATCGCAGGGACTACATATTTTCTTTCACTGAAAAAGCAGAAAGTATAACCTGCTTTTTCTTTGGTTATAAAAAAGTTTTTTTTTGTTTTTTTTAATAACCTGTGGTTCCTGTTGTTTACAATGCACTTACACTGAAGTTTTGACCATATCTTACCAAGTCTGAAAATCTTATGATCATATTAACATAAAAAAAAACAAAAAAAACAAACTTGTTCAGAAATCTGTTTATTCTTTGAACCAGTATGGGTGGTTTTATTGAAAGAAAATTCAAAGCACTTCACAAAGAATGCCATAAATGTAATTGTAACTATTTGTGAATGACTTGTTATTATAGAAATATCAATTTATTATTATTTATATATCAATTCATATTATCAATTTATTTACCATGGTCAGATAAAATAAAAAAATAAAATAAAAAATTCGATGATATACTCTAAGCAACTCCAAGTCCAACCTGTGGAAACAAAATGACATGAACCTGTAATTCTGAGACTACTGCTTTTTTTTATAGCAACTTAATCAATTAATTAATCTTCTGACAAATGAGTCAAATCCATAAAATGCAACTCCAGACTATTAAGCTACTTTGCCATCGATACCGGAAGAGAGAAATTCTAGCGTGTGAAAAAGTATCCTGTGGAGACAAAATGGCAGGTTTATTTTAAAATGCCCACTTTTCCGCAGCTCTGTTTGAATTCCATTTACCATTAACAACATGACTTCAACTGCTTCACAAAAAGACTCACGGGGAAGAAATTCTCCGAAAAACATTTCAATTGAAACATAAGTTCACATCTTAGATGCAATTACACCGCTTAGCTGTCAGTCTGTCAACACTGAATAATATTCCGTCCAATTCCCTTGCCACTACTTAACCATGCAGTCTGATAAATTAACTACTGAAGCAGAATATGGGTTACCGCTGCAAGGAAAATCTCTGTGGAAATTGAAAGATTTATCACTCTGAACATAAGGCTCATGTGGTTTATGACATGGACTAAACTAACTGATGTATCAGTCATGATGGAGGATCAAGGTTAGATCTTTGTCTCTCACCTGGTTTCAACTTATAGTATATTATAGAATCCAGACATGCACACCGATAACTTAGAGGAACTTTAAGTCAAGAAGCTTTTATTGTCATTTCAACCATACAGTACTGTATATAGCTGACGCGGTACACGGTGAAAGAGATTTTAAGAAAGAGATTCAGAAAGCGGAGAGAAATCAGAAAAAAGGACAAAAGTTAAAGTAAATATGAATACAAGAGAGAAAAGTTTGATGGTTTTTTTTTAAAGGTTTGCTAACTTGCGAAGCTTTTTTTCATATTAAGTTTTAGAAAAGTTTGTCAGAGGACGAATGTTTTTAGCCGCGATAACGTCAATGATCGAATCCAACACCAATGAGGTGATTTTCATGCTGGGAAGATTTACCACAGTCCAAATCTGAGTGTGATTGATTCCAGTGCCTCCAGCAGCACTGGTGTGATTTCAGACTCACTTGATTCGATCGCACTCTGCTGTGTTTGCGTTCATCTTATGTGACTCACTGTATTTTCTTCTTCTTCTATTTATTATTATTATCGTCGCTGTCGGGCGGAAACCTTGTATGTCCAAATTTGGTCAATTTCATATTTTTTCACATAGCGATGCTATTGGTCAGTCCCCACGTGGGTCTGTTATTTTTACAAGTTATTAACCAATCTAAAGTCTTGAAAATAGCTTGAGCGCAAATCTCATAACTCCATTGGACACTTCAACTGTCCACCTCTTCCTCACTCCGCGGGAGAGCTTCACGGCATATTTCTCCTCAAGAAGAGTCGCAACGAATCAACACGTCTTCTGAGGTAAATGTCTTCAAAACACTGGGCTCAAAGAAAAAAAAATCTTGACCCCCGCTAGTTCTGGTGCTCGTCTGAGGACAGGAATTTAGCGCAAGACAATCCACTGCAACGCGGACTAAACCCTGTGCACTGCAGATAAGGTACGGCGTTTTTTTAATTTCCTGAAAAATAATGGTTTTGGAGATACGAGGATTCTGCCTGACAGCGACGTTAAGCTTTTGGTGCTTCGACCTACAGTAAGGCACTAATGTGTTCTACTCACCTGTCTCTTCTGTGTCCCACAGCGTTCCCCTGTTACTCATGTGTTGCAGAAACTAATGATGTAGTCATCAACTAAAACACACAGTTTACTTTATTTACTTTCCTTTACTTTACTTAGGAATTGTGACCGAACTCACATCACCTTCTACAGGTTGTTTCAGGTTTGGTACCCTTGTTCCCATCACAGTTACTGTGGCTGGGAGATCATGCTGTTTTAGACTCAACTGCCCATGTGAAAACCTCCTAAATGTAGCTTGATAATAAATGAATAAATAATATACATAAATATCTATAAATGTAAGAGTTGGCAATTCGCTGTGGTATAAGACGAATAACACACATCGGGGTGTGCTGTGATTGTCAATGCTTTGTGGTTGCTTTCACCTCAGTGTTGTTGAAAATGAAGCGTGTTTACGTGAAAGTTGTTGGTGTGTGAGTTTGACCTGTCAGAGAAATTCTGAAACACAATCTGAGGGAATTAATAAATAAAGATGACACAATTATTCTCTCTTCAAAGCCTGTCTTTGATTCCTTTTACACAGTACAGAGTAGAAATGCGAAAATTAAAGAACATAATTTTCTTTTTTTAGTTTGCTTGTCGATGTCACCAGACAGTGACGGAAAATAAAGACGATCTTCCAGACAGTCCAAAAGGCGTTAACATTTTTATCGCCTCTCACATCAATTCTGTAGTGATATGGGCAAATACAGGAAATTGTACTGAGAGATGATGGATCAGATGAATGGATCAGAACGTTCTAGATATCTAGCACAAACCAGAGTTTTCTGTTCTTTGTACAGTGAAGGTGTGAGATGTACAGCTTGGGATAAACAGATACATGCAAATTTAAATAAATAAAGAAAGAAAGAAAGAAAGAAAGAAAGAAATCAAAGGGGGAAAATGCAGACAAAAAGTTAGATAGATAGATAGATAGATAGATAGATAGATAGATAGATAGATAGATAGATAGATAGATAGATAGATAGGAAATGACTTTGGAGAAAGAAAGAAAGAAAGAAAGAAAGAAAGAAAGAAAGAAAGAAAGAAAGAAAGAAAGAAAGAAAGAAAGTAAGAAAGAAAAGGGAAATGCAGACAAAAAGATAGATAGATAGATAGGTAGATAGATAGATAGATAGATAGATAGATAGATAGATAGATAGATAGATAGATAGATAGATAGGAAGCAAATTACTTTGGAGAAAGAAAGAAAGAAAGAAAGAAAGAAAGAAAGAAAGAAAGAAAGAAAGAAAAGGGAAATGCAGACAAAAAGATAGATAGATAGATAGATAGATAGATAGATAGATAGATAGATAGATAGATAGATAGATAGATACTGTAGATAGATAGATAGATAGATAGATAGATAGATAGATAGATAGATAGATAGATAGATACTGTAGATAGATAGATAGATAGATAGATAGATAGATAGATAGATAGATAGATAGATAGATAGGAAGCAAATTACTTTGGAGAAAGAAAGAAAGAAAGAAAGAAAGAAAGAAAGAAAGAAAGAAAGAAAGAAAGAAAGAAAGAAAGAAAGAAAAATGGGGGAAATGCAGACAAAAACATAGATAGATAGATAGATAGATAGATAGATAGATAGATAGATAGATAGATAGATAGATAGATAGATAGATAGCAAATTACTTTGGAGAAAGAAAGAAAGAAAGAAAGAAAGAAAGAAAGAAAGAAAGAAAGAAAGAAAGAAAGAAAGAAAGAAGCTGCTCTACAATCAGCATCTGATAAAAATTCACCTCATCTTTAAGTCAATTCTTAAACAAAATAAAATTCCTTTAGTTACACACTCAGCTAGTTAGTTTCTGCTCTTACAGTATCACCAAATCTACATAACTGCTTCCTGCCCCAGGCAGGTTTGGGCAGTGTGACTTCCTATCAGCTTTATATCCCTGCTATGACATTCCATGAGGTAGATCTATCAAACTGATCACATACAGGACACATTGCATGCTCACTTATACACAGACAGACTGCACAGGCTGCATCTACAGCTTCATGTGCTCCAGCCAGATGGTGCGAGCCTCCAGCTGAGATCATTACCTTCACCATGATTTACAGTTGTTCAATTATTCAGACGCTTTTATCCAAAGTGACTTACAAATGAGGAAATACAAGCAAAGCAATACAAGGAGTTCTTTATACAACTGAGAGCAAGAGGAACAGAATTCACACGGTTGGGGTAGAACAGTGACTGTAAGTGAATTCTTGGAAAGGGACATTCTTTGACATTCTTTGACACACTCTCATTCACTCACGCAATCACACACTAAGGACAATTTTCCAGAGATGCCAATCAACCTACCATGCATGTCTTTGGACCGGGGAAGGAAACCGGAGTACCCGGAGGAAACCCCCGAGGCACGGAGAGAACATGCAAACTCCACACACACAAGGCGGAGGCGGGAATCGAACCCCCAACCCTGGAAGTGTGAGGCGAACGTGCTAACCACTAAGCCACCGTGCCCCCTGCATGCTGACATATACAACCTTATGTTTGCATACATTGCGTTGTATCCTATACAGTCAATGTTCACAGAGTTGTTTCACTTTCAGCCACTGCTTTAAATGTGTATTAAAAACCTTGAGTCTTGTTAATGTTTTAATTTCTGGTGGTAAATCCATAAATTTATGCCTCTTACTAAAAATCGCGTCTGACCAAATGTTGTTCTACGTTTTGCGGCTATAGTTTCCGCTAGTTGTACCTCTAGTTCTTATTCCGCTCTTTTGTTTCACTACTAATTGACAGAGTATTTCTGGTGCAAGGTTGTTCATACACTTAAAAATTAGTTTTAAAAATGAATAATTTACAAAACTGTCAAAACTCGATATATTATGCTTCCTTAGAATGATGCAATGGTGCCATCTTATAGGTTTTTGGTCCATTACTTTTAATGCCTGTTTATATAATGACCTAATAGGTGTAATTGTTGTTTGATTGGCCTGATCCCAAACAGGGATGCAATATGATAGTTGAGAAAATATCATGGAATGCATAAATTGCTGTGCTGCCTTAATGGGTATATATTGTCTTATCAATCGAAAGCAGTTTAAATTAGTCTTGACAGATCTTAGACAGCCTCTTTACATGACTATCAAACTTAAGATGAGAAAGTGTTAAGTGTTCATGGAAGAGGTGGGTATTGTGATATTTGTTTTTG
Organism: Tachysurus vachellii; assembly: GCF_030014155.1. Lineage (NCBI taxonomy): Eukaryota > Metazoa > Chordata > Actinopteri > Siluriformes > Bagridae > Tachysurus > Tachysurus vachellii. Next base: position 22,158,430 of record NC_083472.1, read on the forward strand.
AAGATAATGATGAGTTGTGATGTCTGGCTTGTGGTTTATTCCACAACTGAAGGTCAGTCAGTTTGGAGGTTCTGGATGGGACCTTGTGACTCACTGAGGCATTGTTTGGTACCTGACCATGGGTTACAAGACAAACAATGAACATCTATGAGAGTGTGGAGGTATAGGGTGCTGTTCCAGACAAGGCCATTTAGGTGGGCATCAAGGCCTTGAATTTGATCTGGGTGACTACAGGCAGCCAGTGGAGGGAAACAAAAAGGGTGATGGACTAGTTGGCACCTAGATGTGGTGCTGCATTCTGAATCATCTGAAGGGGTTTGATTGAGCTGCCTGGGAATCTCTGCAGTTGCTGTAGTCTAGTTTTGAGATGAAAACATTGAGACGAAAACAGTCTGGAGTGGTAGCTGTGTGGCATGATCAGTCACGCCAGGCTTACACTGTGCGATTTCTAGCGTTTGTTGCTTGTCAGACTATACCAACATGATCCCCATGTCACACTGTAGGATCTCAGTTGTCGTTATGATAGATGTGTCAAATTTGTCAAGACTCATCAAAATTGGATGCACACCAGAAGACTTGTCTGAGGTTTTATGTCATAAATCCGTGGCATGTTCAGACCCGTTTGGCTTGAAGTCCGGATCGGCGCTCCTATTGGTTCGTGGTTTGGCGCTCGTTGTAGGAGATGTCACACTACAGGTAAGTGTCTAAAATCTTTAGACACTGTTAGAGGAAAAAACTGTTCGCAATAGCCATTAATCGGCTGTCAGTAACCATGACAAACCAGCGACCAAAGACTACAGATTTTATCCTAGGATTCTCGAAATCGGGGGCACGGTGGCTTAGTGGTTAGCACGTTCGCCTCACACCTCCAGGGTCGGGGTTCTATTCCCGCCTCCGCCTTGTGTGTGTGGAGTTTGCATGTTCTCCCAGTGCATCGGGGGTTTCCTCCAGGTACTCCAGTTTCCTCCCCCCCGGTCCAAAGACATGCATGGTAGGTTGATTGGCATCTCTGGAAAATTGTCCGTAGTGTGTGATTCCGTGAGTGAATGTGTGTGTGTGTGTGCCCTGTGATGGGTTGGCACTCCGTCCAGGGTGTATCCTGCCTTGATGCCCAATGACACCTGAGATAGGCACAGGCTCCCCGTGACCCGAGGTAGTTTGCATAAGCGGTGGAAGATGAATGATTCTTGAAATCTATAAATTCTTTTTTTTTTTTGTTTTTTTTTTTCAGATTGCTTGCTATTTCTGACATCAAGGAAGAAAAGGAAGTGGAGCATGTGGAGGGTAAGAATGTTTATAGCTGCTATAAAATAAGGTTACAGGAAATATAAAATAACAGGAAGTATACTGTGCTGTGGATGTTCCATAACATTAAGTGTATCTCTAAACTAATATGTGCAGCGATTAGTCAATTTACAAATGTTTATTTATGGGTGAATTGCTGTGGTATATAAGGAATAAAAACCTTCAGGACATGCACTTACTGGAAAATAATAAACATTAGGTTAGACTCTGATTACCTTCCTCTAATTTTCTCCTTTGTTTAAAGAACGTATGGTGTAAAATAAGCATATCCACACGCCGAATGAGTGTGGAGTAAAGCACTTGTGATGGAACCGCCATGAGCACAAAAAAGGAAAGATCTGCTCCGTCTAAGTAATTTCCATCTGCTCATCTTCGCTCATGTGGTTTTATAGCAGGAAACAATGTTGGCAGATGGCTTTGGACTGCAATTAATACAAACAGTTTTGCACTCAAGTCTCTAGCAGTGAACAGTCGATAACTTCACATTAAAACTATAATGAATTTCCTGGTTACACAGTATAGCAATATAACCTGCCAACATTTAATGTACTGTACTAAGTAGTGTATCCTGAATACTGACTTTCGAATGTATCATAAATATTTATATAAATATAATATATCTGTATTCCGTTATAGCTCGATCCTGACATGATACAAGCTTTGTTTGTGTGTCAAGTCATGCATGTTATATACTGTCTTTCTACTGATTGTTTTTTTTTCTCAGGGGACAAGATTACTTATTTATTTTATTGAAATTGTTATTTTATTTTGTTGTTTGTATGTTATTTCATTGACATTGACAGAGAAATGAAAACTCTGGATCATTGCATAAGTATATTGTATTGCATATACAGGTATACATTCTCAACTCAACTCATTTTCTACCGCTTATCCGAACTACCTCGGGTCACGGGGAGCCTGTGCCTATCTCAGTCGTCATCGGGCATCAAGGCAGGATACACCCTGGACGGAGTGACAACCCATCACAGGGCACACACACACACACTCTCTCATTCACTCACGCAATCACACACTACGGACAATTTTCCAGAGATGCCAATCAACCTACCATGCATGTCTTTGGACCGGGGAGGAAACCGGAGTACCCGGAGGAAACCCCCGAGGCACGGGGAGAACATGCAAACTCCACACACACAAGGCGGAGGCGGGAATCGAACCCCAACCCTGGAGGTGTGAGGCAAACTACTAAGCCACCGTGCCCCCCGCATATATACATTTTTTCAACAAAACCTCAACTATAATCAGGCTTCTGCATGTACACGAGAAGAGAGATTTGATGTTTACCAAACAGGAACAAGGTACAATAGAACCAGGCATGCTTTATAACACTGGTTCTCAACCTTCAGAATTCTTGGGGTTGATCTACTCCATCTGCAGTTCAGACATCCCCAAGTGAGGTGGTTGTGACCCCAATGTTGAGAATCAATTTGTAGAAATAATCATGGAGAACATACAGAGAACTGTAAACTGCACATACGGATGCGTGTTTGGAAGCTTTAATGAGTACAGAACACAACAAGAAGTCCAATATGGCAAGCAAGGTCAAGAATCACAGGCAGGTCAGCTGATTAACAAACAACACACTGTGGGCTAGACGAAATCATACGAACCAAGAAAACAAGTTCAAACCAAGAAAACAAATGAGTGAGTGAGTGAGTGAGTGAGTGAGTGAGTGAGTGAGTGAGTGAGGGTGTGAGTGAGTGAGTGAGGGTGTGAGTGAGGGTGTGAGTGAGTGAGTGAGTGAGGGAGGGAGTGAGGGTGTGAGTGAGTGAGTGAGTGAGGGAGGGAGTGAGTGAGTGAGGGTGTGAGTGAGTGAGTGAGGGAGGGAGTGAGTGAGTGAGTGAGTGAGGGAGTGAGTGAGTGAGTGAGGGAGTGAGTGAGTGAGTGAGTGAGTGAGTGAGGGAGGGAGTGAGTGAGTGAGTGAGTGAGGGAGTGAGTGAGTGAGTGAGTGAGTGAGGGAGGGAGTGAGGGTGTGAGTGAGTGAGTGAGTGAGGGTGTGAGTGAGTGAGTGAGTGAGTGAGTGAGTGAGGGAGGGAGTGAGGGAGGGAGTGAGGGTGTGAGTGAGTGAGTGAGTGAGTGAGGGTGTGAGTGAGTGAGTGAGTGAGTGAGGGTGTGAGTGAGTGAGTGAGTGAGTGAGTGAGTGAGTGAGGGTGTGAGTGAGTGAGTGAGTGAGTGAGTGAGTGAGGGAGTGAGAGAGTGAGTGAGTGAGGGAGTGAGTGAGTGAGTGAGGGAGTGAGTGAGTGAGTGAGGGTGTGAGTGAGCGAGTAAGTGAGTGAGTGAGTGAGGGAGTGAGTGAGTGAGTGAGTGAGTGAGTGAGGGTGTGAGTGAGTGAGTGAGGGAGTGAGAGAGTGAGTGAGTGAGTGAGTGAGGGTGTGAGTGAGCGAGTGAGTGAGTGAGTGAGTGAGTGAGGGTGTGAGTGAGTGAGTGAGGGAGTGAGAGAGTGAGTGAGTGAGTGAGTGAGTGAGGGTGTGAGTGAGTGAGTGAGTGAGTGAGGGAGGGAGCGAGGGAGGGAGTGAGGGTGTGAGTGAGTGAGTGAGTGAGTGAGGGAGTGTGAGTGAGTGAGTGAGGGAGTGAGTGAGTGAGTGAGTGAGTGAGTGAGTGAGTGAGTGAGTGAGGGAGGGAGGGAGTGAGGGAGGGAGTGAGGGTGTGAGTGAGTGAGTGAGTGAGGGAGGGAGTGAGTGAGTGAGGGTGTGAGTGAGTGAGTGAGTGAGTGAGTGAGTGAGGGAGTGAGTGAGGGAGTGAGTGAGTGAGTGAGTGAGTGAGGGAGTGAGTGAGTGAGTGAGTGAGGGAGTGAGTGAGTGAGTGAGGGAGTGAGAGAGTGAGTGAGTGAGTGAGTGAGCGAGCGAGCGAGTGAGTGAGTGAGTGAGTGAGTGAGTGAGTGAGTGAGTGAGTGAGTGAGCGAGTGAGTGAGCGAGTGAGTGAGGGTGTGAGTGAGTGAGTGAGTGAGGGAGTGAGTGAGTGAGTGAGTGAGTGAGTGAGTGAGTGAGTGAGTGAGGGAGTGAGTGAGTGAGTGAGTGAGTGAGTGAGTGAGGGAGTGAGTGAGTGAGTGAGTGAGGGAGTGAGTGAGGGAGTGAGTGAGTGAGTGAGTGAGGGAGTGAGGGAGTGAGTGAGGGAGTGAGTGAGTGAGTGAGTGAGGGAGTGAGTGAGTGAGTGAGGGAGTGAGAGAGTGAGTGAGTGAGTGAGTGAGTGAGTGAGCGAGCGAGTGAGTGAGTGAGTGAGCGAGTGAGTGAGCGAGTGAGTGAGTGAGGGTGTGAGTGAGTGAGTGAGGGAGTGAGTGAGTGAGTGAGTGAGTGAGGGTGTGAGTGAGTGAGTGAGTGAGTGAGTGAGTGAGGGAGTGAGTGAGTGAGTGAGTGAGTGAGTGAGGGAGTGAGAGAGTGAGTGAGTGAGTGAGTGAGCGAGCGAGTGAGTGAGTGAGTGAGTGAGTGAGTGAGTGAGTGAGCGAGTGAGTGAGCGAGTGAGTGAGTGAGGGTGTGAGTGAGTGAGTGAGGGAGTGAGTGAGTGAGTGAGTGAGTGAGTGAGTGAGGGTGTGAGTGAGTGAGTGAGTGAGTGAGGGAGTGAGTGAGTGAGTGAGTGAGTGAGTGAGTGAGGGAGTGAGTGAGTGAGTGAGGGTGTGAGTGAGTGAGTGAGTGAGTGAGTGAGTGAGGGAGTGAGTGAGTGAGTGAGTGAGTGAGTGAGTGAGTGAGTGAGTGAGTGAGGGAGTGAGTGAGTGAGTGAGGGTGTGAGTGAGTGAGTGAGTGAGGGAGTGAGTGAGTGAGTGAGGGTGTGAGTGAGTGAGTGAGTGAGTGAGTGAGTGAGGGAGTGAGTGAGTGAGTGAGGGAGTGAGTGAGTGAGTGAGGGTGTGAGTGAGTGAGTGAGTGAGTGAGTGAGGGAGTGAGTGAGTGAGTGAGTGAGTGAGTGAGGGAGTGAGTGAGTGAGTGAGTGAGTGAGTGAGTGAGTGAGTGAGTGAGTGAGTGAGTGCTGTGAAAACTTTCAGTATGATTTATTTATATATAAACAAAAAAAACCCTTTTGAAGTCCATACCTCTAACCTTCCTCATTCATCAGTGTAAATATAAAAGGAGGACTTTATGAAGTAAATATCTGTCCCAACTCTCATCTCATCCCATCCACACTGGCTCTTGTATTCTGTACACATTTCATTAATCCTTGGATCAGTGCATTGTCAGAGCTTCAGGATCTTCTGGGAGTGTTAAAATCCTGTACCAGTTATAAG